>NW_028157654.1:0-79677 GCF_964263955.1 Coregonus lavaretus
AGAGAGAAATGAGAGAGAGAAATGAGAGAGAGAGAGAGAAATGAGAGAGAGAGAGAGACATGAGAGAAATGAGAGAGAGAGAGAAATGAGAGAGAGAAATGAGAGCGAGTGAGAGAAATGAGAGAGAGAGAGAGAGAGAAATGAGAGAGAGAAATGAGAGAGAGAGAGAGAAATGAGAGAGAGAGAGAGAGAGAGAGAGCGAGAGAGAGAGAGAGAGAGAGAGAGAGAGAGAGAGAGAGAGAGAGAGAGAGAGAGAGAGAGAGAGAGAGAGAGAGAGAGAGAGAGAGAGAGAGAGAGAGAGAAAAAGAAAACTACATTGCAGCTATATCATCTTAATAAGTACTGTATACCCACTTACCATTGGAACATAGAGTAAAGTGACAGTGCCATAAATTCTGGTGACAATTAAATTGTTCGAGCCTGTCACCAATTAAACCATTTATTCTTGACGAACTACCAAATTACAGAGTTCGGATATACCCAAATGCTTAGTTTAGATATAAGCGAATGAGAAAGGAGCAGAGGTTTAGCATAACGCCATATGATTTATAATAGCTGTTCTAACACCTTACTTTAATTCAGAAAACAAAAACGGATTTCCCATGTAGTTTTGTCTTGAGTAATTACAGTATTGAACTCTATATGTCCGTTTGCAGTTATGTGTGTGTGTGTGTGTTCTGTGTGCGTGCGTGCATGCGTGTGTGTATGTGTGTGCGTGTGAATCCCATTGCCCTTGTGTGTGTTTAATTAAAGAGAAAACATAGAGAGTTCTAACAAAGAAGATTCCCATACAGTCTTATGCTGATTTAGCAACAGGGTTAAGGAGGATAAAGCAGTGAATTACCTCACTGAGTGGAGTTATCTTCCAGATGTGAACACAGTCATCCCCCCCAAGATTTACGGTGGGAAACATTGCTAGGAAACCGGGACAGAACTGTAGAAGAGAGAAGAGAAGATATAATCAACAGGGTCACAGAACTTTAAGATCCACAACATACACTGCATGACCAAAAGTACGTGGACACCTGCTCGTCGAACATCTCATTCCAAAATCATGGGCATTAATATGGAGTTGGTCCCCCCTTAGCTGCTGTAACAGCCACTCTTCTGGGAAGGCTTTCCACTAGATGTTGGAACATTGCTGCGGGGACTTGCTCCATTCAGCCAGAAGAACATTAGTGAGGTCAGGCACTGCTGTTGGGCGATTAGGCCTGGCTTGTAGTAGGCGTTCCAATTCATCCCAAAGGTTTTTGATGGAGTTGAGGTCAGGGTTCTGTGCAGGCCATTCAAGTTATTCCACACCGATCTCAACAAACCATTTCTGTATGGACCTCACTTTGTGCACGGGGGCATTGTCATGCTGAAACAGGAAAAAGGCCTTCCCCAAACTGTTGCCACAAAGTTGGAAGCACAGAATCATCTAAAATGTAGCATTAATATATCCCTACACTGGAACTAAGGGGCCTAGCCCCAGCCATGAAAAACAGCCCCAGATCATTATTCCTCCTCCACCAAACTTTACAGTTGGCACTATGCATTGGGGCAGGTAGCATTCTCCTGGCATCTGCCAAACCCAGATTCGTCCGTCGGACTGCCAGATGGTGAAGCATGATTCATCACTCCAGAGAACACGTTTCCACTGCTCCAATGGCCACAAGCTTTACACCATTCCAGCCAATGCTTGGCATTGCGCATGGTGATCTTCGGCTGTGGAAACCGATTTCATGATGCTCCCGATGAACAGTTATTGTGCTGAAGTTGCTTCCAGAGGCAGTTTGGAACTCGGTAGTGAGTGTTGCAACCGAGGACAGACGATTATTACGCGCTACGCACTTCAGCACTCGGCAGTCCCATTCTGTGAGCTTGTGTGGCCTACTATTTCGTGGCTGAGACGTTGTTGCTCCTATACGTTTCCACGTCACAATAACAGCCCTTACATTTGACCGGGGCAGCTCTAGCAGGGCCGAAATTTGACGAACTGACTTGTTGGAATGGTGGCATCCTATGATGGTGCCACGTTGAAAGTCACTGAGCTCTTCAGTAATGCCATTCTACTGCCAATGTTTGTCTATGGCGATTGCAAGGATGTGTGCTCGATTTTATACACCTGTCAGCAACGGGGTGTGGCTGAAATAGCCAAATCCACTAATTTGAAGGGGTGTCCACCTACTTTTGTATATATAGTGGAGCAACCGAAATCATCAAATGCATACAACAGAATAACTAACTAAATGTCTCCCTTGCACTATGCAAAACCCAATCTGCTAAATCTCTCCCTTTCAGAGCTCTGAACCCAAATCTCCAAACCGCCACCTTATTAACACAGCAGTAATGAGGGTCCTATGGGACTGGATCTGACATCCACCTGGTGACTCTGGCAACACTGTTCTCTGTATGTTTCTCTGGCAAAACCCTGTTCTCTGTATGTTTTTCCTGGCAACACCCTGTTCTCTGTATGTTTCTCTGGCAACACCCTGTTCTCTGTATGTTTCTCTGGCAACACCCTGTTCTCTGCATGTTTCTCTGGCAACACCCTGTTCTCTGCATGTTTCTCTGGCAACACCCTGTTCTCTGTATATTTCTCTGGCAACACCCTGTTCTCTGTATATTTTTTTCTGGCAACACTCTGTTCTCTGTATGTTTCCCTGGCAACACTCTGTTCTCTGTATGTTGCCCTGGCAACACTGTTCTCTGTATGTTTCTCTGGCAACACTGTTCTCTGTATGTTCCTCTGGCAACACTGTTCTCTGTATGTTTCCCTGGCAACACTGTTCTCTGTATGTTTCTCTGGCAACACTGTTCTCTGTATGTTTCCCTGGCAACACTGTTCTCTGTATGTTTCCCTGGCAACACTGTTCTCTGTATGTAGGCTTTTTCTCTTGTCTTTCTTTCCATCTCACCCTCCACTCGCTCTCCTCCAATTTCTTGTTCATTGTCATCGTTCAGTTCCCTCTCTCTTTCATTTTTTCTGTCTCTTTCCTTTATCCCACTCTGTCTGTCATTTTATAAAAAAAAGTACAAAAGCACCAAAGGGAAAAGATAACTCTCCACCTCTCTCCATCCATCCCTCTTCTCCACTCCCTCCCTCCCTCCCTCTTTCCACCACTCTATCTCTCTTAACTGAGCAGTGACAGTGTGGACGCAGGTTAGTGATTAGTGGTTTTACAGTCAGGACCAGGGGTCTGAGTCAATGATGCTCCAATGATGCTGTGTAGCTGACAGACCTAGGTTCAAATAGTATTCCAAATATAAATAAATACTTTTAGAGGCGGTTTACCGGACACAGTTTCTGCGGTTTTCAGGAGCCAGAGCCAGAGAGGAGAGAGGAGACAGCAGAGAGGATAGAGGAGAGGAGGACTGACCACAGCACAGCTTGCAGTGTAATCTTTGACTTAAAGAAAATCCTTGACTAAGTATCGTCTCCCACCCACCCAGTCACCAGTCTCCTCTGGTGCAGTTAGAGTTAGACACCAGAGGACCCACGTTAGAAAACACGCACACACACACAAACCAAACTATGCATACACACATCCAAGCACACGCAGTCACATATGCACACACACACTCTCAGAAACGTATGGTCCCTCAATCCCATCCACAAACACAGCTGTTGCGACACGGGCCAAACAGTTTCAACGGACCGTGTTTTTTGTCAGTCTTAATGGACAGCCCCAAACGGTTCTGTACTCGCTCGTGTTCCTCGACCACCACTGTTTTAATTAAATCATATGGAAAAGCTACAGGACCATGAGCTCACTGTCACACACATACACACACCATGAGCTCACTCTAACCCAGATAATGGATATTCCACATTTGTCCTCTGTTACGGAATCACTACGATAAATCTACAGGACCTTTTATGATCTCCAACGCATTAAATTGATAGTTTGGAGAAAGGAACTTTACTTCTGGCCTTCTGAATCCTCAGTATTACAAATTCCATTGAAATTACCCCAAAAACATTACCAGGCATGAGGTCATCAGTTTGTGTGCACTAGGTCATCGTATTTCGCTATTTAACTGCTGTTGGATGTATGGAGGATTGGAGAGATGAGAACTGGGCCCAGAATATCCATTAAGTGTTATTAGATCTATACTGAGCAAAAATATAAAACGCAACATGCAACAATTTCAAAGATTTTACTGAGTTCATAGAAGGAAATCAGTCAATTTAAATAAATAAATGAGGCCCTAATTTATGGATTTCACATGACTGGGCAGGGGCGCAGCCATGGGTGGGCGTGGGAGGGCATAGGCCCACCCACTTGGGAGCCAGGTCCACCCACTGGGGAGCCAGGCCCAGCCAATCAGAATGAGTTTTTCCCCACAAAAGGGCATTATTACAGACAGAAATACTCCTCAGCACCCCCCTCCCTCCTCAGACGATTCCGCAGGTGAAGAAGCCGGATGTGGAGGTCCGGGGCTGACGTGGTTACATGTGGTCTGCGGTTGTGTGGCTGGTTGGATGTACTGCCAAATTTTCTAAAACGACGTTGGAGGCGGCTTATGGTCGAGAAATGAACATTCAATTCTCTGGCAACAGCTCTGTTGGACATTCCTGCAATCAACATGCCAATTGCACACTCCCTCAAAACCTGAGACATCAGTGGCATTGTGTTGTGAAACAAAACTGCACATTTTGAGTGGCCTTTTATTGTCCCCAGCACAAGGTGTACCTGTGTAATGATCAGGCTGTTTAATCAGCTTCTTGATATGCCACACCTGTCAAGTGGATGGATTATCTTGGCAAAGGGGAAATGCTCACTATGTCACACATTCCGCCGAGGCTGCTCCTCCTCCTTGCTCGGGCAGGCTTCGGCGTTCGTCGTCCCCGGAGTACTAGCTACTGCCGATCGATGTTTCGGTGTTTGTCTTGTGTTGTCTAGTTTGTACACCTGTTACTTATTTTGTGTTGATTGTGTAACATATAAGTTCCCTTGTTTTACGTTTGGCCTTTGTGTGTTATTGTCATTTTGTCCTGTTTGATGTTCGGCAATTCTAGTTCGCCTTTTACGCACAGCGCGTGTTACTCCTCCAGTGTTGTGGAGACTTTTGTTTTGTGCGTGTTTACTTGAAGTAAAGTAGTCATCTTGATCCTCTGTGTCCTGCGCCTGACTTCACCGCCGCATACACATCACCCCATCTGACAGAATAACACACCAACCATGGAGTCAGCAGGACCAGCGGTGGTAACTGAGTCTCTGGAGGATTGGGTCAGCAGCCAGGACGCCATGATCCGTAGACTTGGCACCGCCATGCAAGATGTGATGGACACTCTGAGCCGATGGGAAAGAGGAGGCTTGCCCACACCTCCTCCTACTCTACCACCACCATCGGTCAGACCCATCGTTCCATCTCCGGAGTCCAGTGGGATTCGGCTCTCGCTCCCGAGGGCATATGATGGCACCGCAGCCGGGTGTCAGGGTTTCCTACTTCAAGTGGAACTCTACCTGGCAATCATTCACCCGGCGCCCTCGGGATACGAGAGCGTTTCCGCCCTCATCTCCTGTCTATCCGGCAAGGCATTGGAGTGGGCCAATGCCGAATGGAGGGGAATAAACGCCGCCACCATCAACTATGCGGAGTTCTCCCGCCGCTTCAGGGCGGTTTTCGATCATCCCCCAGAGGGTAAAGCGGCGGGGGAGCGTCTGTTCCACCTCCGACAGGGGAAGAGGAGCGCACAAGAGTTCGCCCTGGACTTCCGGACTCTGGCGGCTAATGCGGGGTGGAATGAGAGGGCCCTCATTGACCACTATCGGTGCAGCCTACGAGAGGACGTTCGCCGAGAGTTGGCCTGCAGGGACACCAACCTAAGCTTCGATCAGTTGGTGGACATGTCGATCCGTCTGGATACCCTGCTGGCTACCCGCGGACGTCCGGAGTTGGGACTGTCCATTCCATCCCCCAGCACCTCAGAGCCGAGCCCTATGGAGCTCGGGGGTGCTGGTGCTAGAGAGAGGAGGAGAGAGACCCGGAGAGAGGCCGTCCCCTGCACCAACTGTGGCCGTAGAGGACACACTGCGGCTCGGTGCTGGGGAGGGTCTCCTGGGGATCGAGGCAACAGGTCACGCACTGATGAGTCATTTCAGGTGAGTAGGCGCCCAACTCACCCAGGGCTCTCTGTTGTCCACTTGTGTATTCAAGTTGAATTTCCCCAGGTTTCATCTCATTCCCAGCATAAGGCGCTAGTCGATTCAGGCGCAGCTGGGAATTTTATTGATCGTAATTTCTGTGTTAAGTTAGGGATTCCCCTCCTACCAGTAGATGTGCCTTTTTTCTATTCATGCCCTAGATAGCCGTCCTTTGGGATCAGGTTTAATTAGGGAGGTCACGGCGCCACTAAAGATGAAGACGCAGGGGGGTCATGAGGAAATCATACAGTTGTATCTGATCGACTCTCCTGCGTTTCCCATGGTGCTGGGGCTTCCTTGGTTAATCTCTCATGACCCCACCATTTCGTGGCAACAGAGGGCTCTCAGGGAGTGGTCTGATCAATGTGTCGGGCGGTGTATAGGTGTTTCCGTAGGGGCGACCACGGTGGAAAGTCCGAACCAAATGCCCGCACTGCACATTCCTCCTGAGTATGATGATTTGACACTCGTGTTCAGTAAGAAGAGGGTGACGCGATTGCCACCTCATAGACAGGGGGATTGTGCGATAGACCTCCAGGCAGGTGCTGCACTTCCGCGTAGTCATGTGTATCCTTTGTCTCAAGAGGAGACGGCGGCTATGGAGACATACATCGCCGAGTCTCTGAGACAGGGATACATACGGCCCTCCACTTCTCCTGCGTCCTCGAGTTTCTTTTTTGTGAAGAAGAAGGATGGAGGTTTGCGCCCGTGTATTGATTACCGTAGTCTCAATCAGATCACTGTTAAATACAGTTATCCTCTCCCTCTGATTGCGAGTATGACGGAGTCATTACACGGAGCGCGCTTCTTCACAAAATTGGATCTCAGGAGCGCCTACAACCTGGTGCGCATTAGGGAGGGAGATGAATGGATTACAGCATTTAGTACCACCTCGGGTCACTATGAGTATCTCGTCATGCCATACGGGTTAATGAATGCTCCTTCAGTCTTCCAATCATTTGTGGACGAGATTTTCCAGGATTTGCATGGGCAGGGTGTAGTGGTGTATATTGACGACATTCTAGTATACTCTGCTACACGAGCCGAGCATGTGGCCCTGGTGTGTCGAGTGTTGGGTAGGCTGTTGGAGCATGACTTGTATGTGAAGGCGGAGAAATGCCTGTTTTTCCAGGAGTCCATCTCCTTCCTGGGCCATCGATTGTCCGCGTCAGGGGTGGAGATGGAGATTGACCGCGTTTCAGCCGTGCGTAATTGGCAGACTCCTACCACGGTTAAGGAGGTGCAGCGGTTTTTGGGCTTTGCCAATTACTACCGGAGGTTTATCCGGGGTTTTGGACAGGTAGCAGCTCCCATCACCTCCCTGCTAAAGGGGGGCCCGGTGCGTTTGCAGTGGTCGGCTGAGGCGGACAGGGCGTTTAGACAACTGAAGGACCTGTTCACCTCGGTTCCGGTGCTGGCACATCCGGACCCCTCTTTGGCGTTCCAAGTGGAGGTGGACACGTCAGAGGCTGGTATTGGGGCTGTACTGTCTCAACGCTCAGGCACGCCTCCTAAACTCCGGCCCTGTGCTTTTTACTCTAAGAAGCTCAGCCCGGCAGAACGTAATTACGACGTGGGGGACAGGGAGCTGCTAGCTGTGGTCCAAGCCCTAAAGGTGTGGAGGCATTGGCTTGAGGGGGCTCAACACCCTTTTCTCATTCTGACTGACCATCGTAACCTGGAGTACATCCGGGCAGCTAGGAGACTGAACCCTCGTCAGGCTAGGTGGGCCATGTTTCTGGCCCGGTTTGTCTTTAAGCTCACCTATATACCAGGGTCACAGAATGTTAAGGCAGACGCCCTGTCCCGGCGATATGACACAGAGGAGAGGTCCATTGAGCCCACTCCCATACTGCCGGAGTCTTGTCTGGTGGCACCGGTGGTGTGGGAGGTCGATGCGGAGATCGAGCGGGCGTTACGTACCGACCCTACTCCTCCAGAGTGTCCGGAGGGGCGGAAGTACGTGCCGCTCGAGATTCGTGATCGACTAATTTATTGGACTCATACGTCACCCTCCTCTGGACATCCTGGTATTGGCCGGACAGTGCACTGCCTTAGTGAAAAGTACTGGTGGCCAACATTGGCAAAGGACGTGAGGGTTTATGTCTCCTCCTGCTCGGTGTGCGCTCAGTGTAAGGCGCCTAGACACCTGCCCAGGGGGAAGTTACAACCCCTACCCGTTCCACAACGGCCGTGGTCTCACCTATCGGTAGACTTTGTCACGGACCTTCCCCCCTCCCAGGGGAATACCACTATTCTGGTCGTTGTGGATCGGTTTTCTAAGGCCTGTCGTCTCATCCCAATGCTGGGTCTCCCTACTGCCCTACAAACTGCTGAGGCCCTGTTTACTCACGTCTTCCGGCACTACGGGGTACCTGAGGATATAGTGTCTGATCGGGGTCCCCAGTTCACCTCTAGAGTCTGGAGGGCGCTTATGGAACGCTTGGGGGTCTCGGTTAGCCTTACCTCGGGTTTCCACCCTGAGCGTAATGGGCAGGTGGAGAGAGTGAACCAGGATGTGGGTAGGTTTCTGAGGTCTTATTGCCAGGACCGGCAGGAGGAGTGGTCGGGGTATATCCCCTGGGCAGAGATTGCCCAGAACTCTCTTCGCCACTCCTCTACGAATCTGACCCCTTTTCAGTGTGTGTTGGGGTATCAGCCGGTTCTGGCACCCTGGCATCAGAGCCAGATCGAGGCTCCTGCGGTGGATGAATGGTTTCGGCGCTCGGAGGAGACATGGAATGCTGCGCATGTCCATCTGCGGCGGGCTATCCGTAGGCAGAAGGCGAGCGCCGATCGCCACCGCAGTGAGGGTCCAGTGTATGCACCTGGAGATCGAGTCTGGCTCTCGACTCGAAACCTGCCCCTTCGCCTGCCCTGCCGGAAGCTGGGTTGGCGGTTTGTGGGGCCATTTAAAGTCCTGAGGAGATTGAACGAGGTATGTTACAGGTTACAACTGCCAAATGATTATCGCATTAACCCCTCGTTCCATGTGTCTCTCCTCAGGCCGGTAGTAGCTGGTCCACTCCAGGACAATGAGATACGGGAGACTCCTCTGCCCCCACTGGACATCGAGGGGGCTCCGGCGTACTCAGTCCGGTCCATCGTGGATTCGAGACGTCGGATGGGGGGTCTGCAGTATCTCGTGGAGTGGGAGGGGTACGGTCCGGAGGAACGGTGCTGGGTGCCTAGGAGTGACATCTTAGATCCCTCCCTCCTGACGGAGTTCCACCGGAGTCATCCCACTCGCCCTGCTCCGCGTCCTCCTGGCCGTCCCCGAGGCGCATCAAGGGGGGGGGGTACTGTCACGGATTCCGCCGAGGCTGCTCCTCCTCCTTGCTCGGGCAGGCTTCGGCGTTCGTCGTCCCCGGAGTACTAGCTACTGCCGATCGATGTTTCGGTGTTTGTCTTGTGTTGTCTAGTTTGTACACCTGTTACTTATTTTGTGTTGATTGTGTAACATATAAGTTCCCTTGTTTTACGTTTGGCCTTTGTGTGTTATTGTCATTTTGTCCTGTTTGATGTTCGGCAATTCTAGTTCGCCTTTTACGCACAGCGCGTGTTACTCCTCCAGTGTTGTGGAGACTTTTGTTTTGTGCGTGTTTACTTGAAGTAAAGTAGTCATCTTGATCCTCTGTGTCCTGCGCCTGACTTCACCGTCGCATACACATCACCCCATCTGACAGAATAACAGGGATGTAAACAAATTTGTGCACAAAATTTAAGAGAAAAAAGCTTTTTGTGCATTAGAAAAATTTATGGGATCTTTTATTTCAGCTCATGAAAAAAGGAACCAACACTTTACATGTAGCGTTTATATTTTTGTTAAGTATATATTTTTTAAACACACGGTATCCATTTAGTAATCTGATTCTGAGGTTAATCATTTAATTCTAGAAAGGTCAAGGCACATCTCTGTGACCTCTGCTGTGTCAGTAGTGCACTAAGACACAGACACACTGTGCTGACCTCCAACTTAAAGGCATACGTGCATACATTTTACATGGTGGCCCTGGGAATCGAACCCACAACCCTGGCGTTACAAACACCATGCTCTATCAACTGAGCCATGCAGGACCACCTGCTTACACACACATCCCTCTGCATCTGGCAGTGATCTAGAGCCCTAATCAACAGGGCTGGGGTGAGGAAGGAGGGGTGAGGGTAGGGGTGAGGAGGGTAGGGGTGATGGGGAGGTAAATTGGGGGGTAACTGTGATTAAGGGGAAATGGTGGGAAATGGGAAACAGGGGGCCAGTGCTACACACACACACACACACACACACACACACACATACGGAAGGACGCATTCAAGAACGCGCACACACACATACACAGTTGCTGGGCATTTTAATCTGAGTAATGTGGAGAACTGATTATAGTGAAGGCTCACTGGGAGAGAGCAGACGTCAGTCTACTTTGTCTCAGAGTTTATGCGTGGGTTCATGTGTGTGAACAATAGAAACAGAACAGAGATTTTTTATATGACAGATTTCTCATACTTCAGACCAACACAGTCAATTCTCCAGTATAGCCTATAGCACATTGATTTCTCTACCCTGGGTTGACCCTATATTCAACCTGGGTCAATAATTGTTTTCCCACTACAGCCCCTTCTTATCCCAGTCTCAGTCCTGTCCTCCCTCTCTTCCCCTCCTATTGTAGCTGTGGTTCCTACTGTTAAATCACTGCTAGTCCCTTCATTATGATGTCATCATGAGTTGGGTTCCATGGTTCCGTGTTCCGTGTGCCCAGCCCTGACACTAAGCTCTCGGTGGTGAGGTCAAAACCACCATCGTTTGTTGGGTGGTCAGAACCATGGCTCTGTCCTTCTCCTCTCCTCTCCTCCTTTCCCTCTCTACCCAGTGTGGTTGGTGAGAAATGGAGAGAGAGAGAGAGAGAGAGAGATGGATGGAGAGATGTTTTATGTGAGAAAGGGGGATATTATGAGTGTTGCTGACATCAGCAGTGTGCCACTAAAATGGGAGGTGCATTTCCCAAAACAAAGTGTTTAATGTGTCTCCTATTAGTCAATTATAATGTTAATGTGGGCCCATGTTGATTTTTCTATATTCTATACACATGTGAGAGTGTGTCAGTCACTAAAATCCTCATGATTACAAGGAGACATTAATACTTCCTGGGAGAAAACCCCCCCAGGCATAATATATAATAATATATTTGATACCACCAGGCCTCCCCTCTCTCTTTCCCTCTATCCATCTATCCCTCTCTCCTCCCCTCTCTCTTTCCCTCTATCCATCTATCCCTCTCTCCTCCCCTCTCTCTTTCCCTCTATCCATCTATCCCTCTCTCCTCCCCTCTCTCTTTCCCTCTATCCAGCTATCCCTCTCTCCTCCCCTCTCTCTTTCCCTCTATCCATCCCTCTCCTCCACTCTCTCTTTCCCTCTATCCATCTATCCCTCTCTCCTCCCCTCTCTCTTTCCCTCTATCCAGCTATCCCTCTCTCCTCCCACTTTCCCTCCATCCATCCCTCTCCTCCCCTCTCCCTTTCCCTCTCTCCTCCCCTCTCTCTTTCCCTCTATCCATCCATCCCTCTCTCCTCCCCTCTCTCTTTCCCTCTATCCATCCATCCCTCTCTCCTCCCCTCTCCCGTTCCCTCTATCCATCCCTCTCTCCTCCCCTCTCCCTTTCCCTCTATACATCACTCTCTCCTCCCCTCTCCCATTCCCTCTATCCATCCCTCTCCTCCCCTCTCTCTTTCCCTCTATCCATCCATCTCTCTCTCCTCCCCTCTCTCTTTCCCTCTATCCAGCTATCCCTCTCCCCTCCCCTCTCTCTTTCCCTCTATCCATCCCTCTCCTCCCCTCTCCCTTTCCCTCTATCCATCCATCCCTCTCTCCTCCCCTCTCTCTTTCCCTCTATCCATCCATCCCTCTCTCCTCCCCTTTCTCTTTCCCTCTATCCATCCATCCCTCTCTCCTCCCCTCTCTCTTTCCCTCTATCCATCCCTCTCCTCCCCTCTCCCTTTCCCTCTATCCATCCATCCCTCTCTCCTCCCCTCTCTCTTTCCCTCTATCCATCCCTCTCTCCTCCCCTCTCTCTTTCCCTCTATCCATCCCTCTCCTCCCCTCTCCCTTTCCCTCTATCCATCCATCCCTCTCTCCTCCCCTCTCTCTTTCCCTCTATCCATCCATCCCTCTCTCCTCCCCTCTCTCTTTCCCTCTATCCATCCATCCCTCTCTCCTCCCCTCTCTCTTTCCCTCTATCCATCCCTCTCCTCCCCTCTCCCTTTCCCTCTATCCATCCATCCCTCTCTCCTCCCCTCTCTCTTTCCCTCTATCCATCCATCCCTCTCTCCTCCCCTCTCTCTTTCCCTCTATCCATCCATCCCTCTCTCCTCCCCTCTCTCTTTCCCTCTATCCATCCCTCTCCTCCCCTCTCCCTTTCCCTCTATCCATCCATCCCTCTCTCCTCCCCTCTCTCTTTCCCTCTATCCATCCATCCCTCTCTCCTCCCCTCTCTCTTTCCCTCTATCCATCCATCCCTCTCTCCTCCCCTCTCTCTTTCCCTCTATCCATCCCTCTCCTCCCCTCTCCCTTTCCCTCTATCCATCCATCCCTCTCTCCTCCCCTCTCTCTTTCCCTCTATCCATCCCTCTCCTCCACTCTCTCTTTCCCTCTATCCATCTATCCCTCTCTCCTCCCCTCTCTCTTTCCCTCTATCCAGCTATCCCTCTCTCCTCCCACTTTCCCTCCATCCATCCCTCTCCTCCCCTCTCCCTTTCCCTCTCTCCTCCCCTCTCTCTTTCCCTCTATCCATCCATCCCTCTCTCCTCCCCTCTCTCTTTCCCTCTATCCATCCATCCCTCTCTCCTCCCCTCTCCCGTTCCCTCTATCCATCCCTCTCTCCTCCCCTCTCCCTTTCCCTCTATACATCACTCTCTCCTCCCCTCTCCCATTCCCTCTATCCATCCCTCTCCTCCCCTCTCTCTTTCCCTCTATCCATCCATCTCTCTCTCCTCCCCTCTCTCTTTCCCTCTATCCAGCTATCCCTCTCCCCTCCCCTCTCTCTTTCCCTCTATCCATCCCTCTCCTCCCCTCTCCCTTTCCCTCTATCCATCCATCCCTCTCTCCTCCCCTCTCTCTTTCCCTCTATCCATCCATCCCTCTCTCCTCCCCTTTCTCTTTCCCTCTATCCATCCATCCCTCTCTCCTCCCCTCTCTCTTTCCCTCTATCCATCCCTCTCCTCCCCTCTCCCTTTCCCTCTATCCATCCATCCCTCTCTCCTCCCCTCTCTCTTTCCCTCTATCCATCCCTCTCTCCTCCCCTCTCTCTTTCACTCTATCCATCCCTCTCCTCCCCTCTCCCTTTCCCTCTATCCATCCATCCCTCTCTCCTCCCCTCTCTCTTTCCCTCTATCCATCCATCCCTCTCTCCTCCCCTCTCTCTTTCCCTCTATCCATCCATCCCTCTCTCCTCCCCTCTCTCTTTCCCTCTATCCATCCCTCTCCTCCCCTCTCCCTTTCCCTCTATCCATCCATCCCTCTCTCCTCCCCTCTCTCTTTCCCTCTATCCATCCATCCCTCTCTCCTCCCCTCTCTCTTTCCCTCTATCCATCCATCCCTCTCTCCTCCCCTCTCTCTTTCCCTCTATCCATCCCTCTCCTCCCCTCTCCCTTTCCCTCTATCCATCCATCCCTCTCTCCTCCCCTCTCTCTTTCCCTCTATCCATCCTTCTCTCCTCCCCTTTCTCTTTCCCTCTATCCATCCCTCTCCTCCCCTCTCCCTTTCCCTCTATCCATCCATCCCTCTCTCCTCCCCTCTCTCTTTCCCTCTATCCATCCATCCCTCTCTCCTCCCCTCTCTCTTTCCCTCTATCCATCCCTCTCTCCTCCCCTGTCTCTTTCCCTCTATCCATCCCTCTCTCCTCCCCTCTCTCTTTCCCTCTATCCATCCCTCTCTCCTCCCCTCTCTCTTTCCCTCTATCCATCCCTCTCTCCTCCCCTCTCTCTTTCCCTCTATCCAGCCCTCTCTCCTTCCCTCCTGTGTAATTTGAGGTAATAGCCGCCAATCTCTTCATTGCACAGATCCGCCTTATTAAGGTAAATAAGCACGGCGGTCGACGTGTGTTCAATTCAGAACACTCATATACACGCACACACTCATACACACCAACACAAACACACCTGCACACACACAGACACACTCGACAAAAACGTCATAGCATGTTTAGAGAGTGAGGTCAGGCAATATAGACCTTGTCAACACTCCTTACTAACAGACAGGGTCAGACAGCCAAGGATTCAGCTTTACAAAACATCCAATCAAAACTTTTGACAGAAATATTTAAAAAACGGAGTGGAGGGCAATTACTGACAAACTAGGCAACTCAAAGTCTTTATACGTCCAGAAAGGTGTATAGAAACAGACTATACAAACACAAGAGCTTCCTGGCTGCCAATCACGTCTGATTGACAGCTGGTTGCCGGGGACGACTGGGAAAAGGAAGTAGGCATTGCCTGTACAGTACACAACTCACACAGTGACCACCCAGTAACCACCCAGTCCTTCTCAGCGCAACACAAAGGGAGCTGAGAGGAGAGATGGGAAAGTAGAGTAGTGGACAACCTTTCATTAAAGCAGGAGGCCAAGATTCATTATAAACTCAACATGACAATGAACTGTGTTGTCTGCTGTCTGTCTTTATGATTGGACAGCTTCTGCTTCCTGAAGTAAAAAACTGTGTGTGAGTGTGTGTGTCAGAGGAGGCTGGTGGGACAGGCTACAGGAGGACGGCTCATATGGAACGATATCAAACAAACAATATATGGAAACCACACTCCATTTACTCCACTGGGGTGTGTGTGTGTGCGTGCGCGTGCGCATGCGTGTGTGTGAGAGAAAGAGCGAGAGAGTGAGACAGGGAGAGAGAGAGAGAGACAGAGACAAAGTATGTTCAGGTTTCAGTATTTCCTATGTACAGTATTTATGTGACCATACATGTGACCAAGATACGTGACTAAGTGTTAGATTCAGCATCACTATGACTTGAGGCCAGTCTTAACAGTTTTTCATAGGGATCTCTCTGTACTGTGGGTACGCACTCTCAGGCCTGTGAGATGAATGGAGGAGTAATCGCACCAGTCAATGAATCATAAGCAGCATCTAGGCCAGGCTGGTTGACAGTCAGAGAGACTATACTACAGAAGCACCCAAAGCTATAATCACAATGAACCAAGATACAGGCCTGTTAAATGAGCTTCACTGCTGATCTAGTAATCATTGGCCATTATGAGGGAAGTGTGTGTGGAGGGCGGGGAAAGGTGTGTGTGTGTGTGTGTGTGTGTGTGTGTGTGTGTGTGCTAGCGATAAATCAGCTGCCACTGACTTGGTTGGATTATTCACAGTTTAGCAGCGCCATCTACTGTATATATCAGGTGTGGGCCTACCTACATCATTGACTTTTAGTAAGGGTCAATTCAATAAAATAATTGTTACAAAGACCAAATATGTGTTTTAATAAAGGTTATAATCTTTTTAAATGTGTTTTGGGACACGACACCATAATGCAAAAGCAGTGGGTTTATAAGCATGTCTTTTTTTTGCAAACTCACTCAACGCTGTTTTCACTTTCACCATGTTGGTGTTTATGATATGGCATAAGGAATATAATCTGTCACATAAAGACCAATGGTACTAAAGTCCAGACTCTATTGTGAACCTCTGGATCAGAATCTCTACAGCACTGGATTAAGTGTCGGCACGGAAAAACACAAAAAAATATATAATGCGGTCGCACAGCAATTGTCTCAATCACTTCTGCTACAGGTATGCTTTCCTTTCAGTCTCTCCTTTTATTCTACGCTTACAATAGTCTTACCTAGAACAGATCAGAGTAGTAGACTATACTTGGGAGAGGCGCAAGCAACAGTCAAGTCCGCAATGAAGAAGTAGGCCTATGTACATACAACAATGTTAGATACTGGAGCTTTGCAGTGATCAAGCTTGTGACTCTACAAACTTGTTGGATGCATTTGTTGTTTGTTTTCATGTGTTTTGCCCAATAGGAACTGAATGGTGAATAATGGATTGGGTAATTTGGAGTCACTTCTATTGTAAGTAAGAATGAAAATATGTTTCTGAACACTTCTATTCATGTTGATGCTAATATGAATATGAATAATCATGATGATAATTTGTTGTAGTCTCTGTAACCTCACTAATCATTATGAATGTTTTGTTGTAGTCTCTGTAACCTCACTAATCATTATGAATGTTTTGTTGTAGTCTCTGTAACCTCACTAATCATTATGAATGTTTTGTTGTAGTCTCTGTAACCTCACTAATCATTATGAATGTTTTGTTGTAGTCTCTGTAACCTCACTAATCATTATGAATGTTTTGTTGTAGTCTCTGTAACCTCACTAATCATTATGAATGTTTTGTTGTAGTCTCTGTAACCTCACTAATCATTATGAATGTTTTTTCTTCATGGCATTATTTTTAATTTTAGAAGTGTCCAGAAACATCTTATTAACTCACTTAGTTCATTTTGGGCAAAACATAGCCCGAAACACAACCAAAACAAACTGCAAATGCATCCAAAAAGTTCCCAGAGTAACAAGCTTGATGTAGTCATTGCGTGCCACGAATATGGGACCAAATACTAAACTTTTGACTTCTTTAATAGACATATCCTCCTGAGACCCAGCAATTCATTGTTGTCCTCTCTAGTGGACATCAGTTCTTGGTCTGTATCTCTGAGGCCATACAAGCCACTGTGTTAAGTCCTGTTGTCTATTTGAGAGGACATTCTGGGCTTTTCAGTGATATCATAGGTGGGGGTGTGACCTTGACTTGATCTTCCTGGTTCTTAAAAATAATTGTGCCATCAAAATGGGGGGGTCTCAGGAGGATATAAGTGAATTTGTCCCAATACTTTTGGTCCCCTAAAATGGAAGGACTATGTACAAAAGTGCTGTAATTTCGAAACAGTTCCCCCAATATGGATGAAAATACCCTCAAAATAAAGCTGACAGTCTGCACTTTAACCTCGTAGTCATTATATCATTTCAAATCAAAAGTGCTGGAGTAGAGAGCCAAAACAACAACAACATTGTCTCCTGAGTGGCGCAGTGGTCTAAGGCACTGCATCACAGTGCTAGCTGTGCCACTAGAGATCCTGGTTCAAATCCAGGCTCTGTTGTAGCCGGCCGCAACCGGGAGACCCATGGGGCGGTGCACAATTCGTCAAGTGTAAGGGAGGGAATGGCCGGCAGGGATGTAGCTCAGTTGGTAGAGCATGGCATTTGCAACGCCAGGGTTGTGGGTTCAATTCCCACGGGGGGACAGTATAAAAAAATAAAAAATAATGTATGCACTCACTAACTGTAAGTTGCTCTGGATAAGAGCATCTGCTAAATGACTAAAATGTAAACATTGTCACTGTCCCAATACTTTTGGAGCTCACTGTACACTAACAGTGTAGTGTAGAACCAGAAACCTTGAAAATGATATTTGCTTAATACAATCTGTGCATTTGTGCTTTAAACATTTTTATCCTTCATAATCCCACTAGCTGAGGTGGTGTTCCTGGAGGATGGAGCTGATGTTCCTACTGAGGGGCCTATCCAACGTAGAAGTTATGATTATGATACCCCTAATAGTAAGAACATTTAATCCATATGCCATAAGGATATAGTGTACAGTGCATTTGGAAAGTATTCAGACCCCTTGACTATTTCCACATTTTGTTACGTTACAGCCTTATTCTAAAAAGAAATATTTTTATTTTTTATGTCCTCATCAATATACACACAATACCCCATAATGACATCCAAAAACAGGTTTTTAGAAATTTTTGCAAAGGTATTAAAAACAAAAAACTGAAATATCACATTTACATAAGTATTCAGACCCTTTACTCAGTACTGTGTTGAAGCACCTTTGGCAGCGATTACAGCCTTGAGTCTTCTTGGGTATGACGTTACAAGCTTGGCACACCTGTGTTTGGGGAGTTTATCCCATTCTTCTTTGCAGATCCTCTCAAGCTCTGTCAGGTTGGATGGGGAGTGTCTGCACAGCTATTTTCAGGTCTCTCCAGAGATCTTTGATCGGGTTCAAGTCCGGGCTCTAGCTGGGCCACTCAAGGACATTGAGACTTGTCCCGAAGCCACTCCTGCATTGTCTTGGCTGTGTGCTTAGGGTCATTGTCCTGTTGGAAGGTGAACCTTCGCCCCAGTCTGAGGTCCTGAGCGCTCTGGAGCAGGTTTTCATCAAGGATCTCTCTGTACTTTGCTCCGTTCATCTTTCCCTCTATTCTGACTAGTCTCCCAGTCCCTGCCACTGAAAAACATCCCCACAGCACGATGCTGCCACCACCATGCTTCACCGTATGGATGGTGCCAGGTTTCTTCCAGGCATTCAGGACAAAGAGTTCAATCTTGGTTTTATCAGACCAGAGAATCTTGGTTCTCATGGTCTGAGTCTTTAGGTGCCTTTTGGCAAACTTCAAGCGGGCTGTCATGTGCCTTTTACTGAAGAGTGGCTTCCGTCTGGCCACTCTACCATAAAGGCCTGATTGGCAGAGTGCTGCAGAGATGGTTGTCCTTCTGGAAGGTTCTCCCATCTCCACAGAGGAACTCTGGAGCTCTGTCAGAGTGACCATCGGGTTCTTGGTCACCTCCCTGACCAAGGCCCTTCTCCCCCGATTGCTCAGTTTGGCCAGGCGGCCAGCTCTAGGAAGAGTCTTGGTGGTTCCAAACTTCTTCCATTTAAGAATGATGGAGGCCACTGTTTTCTTGGGGACCTTCAATGCTGCAGACATTCAAAACTTCGATTCGTCTGTCCATAACACTTTTTTCCAATCTTCCTCTGTCCAGTGTCTGTGTTCTTTTGCCCATCTTAATCTTTTATTTTTATTGGCCAGTCTGAGATATGGCTTTTTCTTTGCAACTCTCCCTAGAAGGTCAGCATCCCAGAGTCGCATCTTCACTGTTGATGTTGAGACTGGTGTTTTGCGGGTACTATTTAATGAAGCTGCCAGTTGAGGACCTGTGAGGCGTCTGTTTCTCAAACTAGACACTCTAATGTATTTGTCCTCTTGCTCAGTTGTGCACCGGGGCCTCTCACTCCTCTTTCTTGTCACGTTCGTTTATAGACGGGACGGACCAAGGCGCAGCGTGATATGCGTACATGTTTATTTCAATGAATAAACAACCGACAAAACAATAAACAAACTAAACGTGAAGTCCAAGGCAGCACAACACAACATACCTTAACTGGAACAAGATCCCACAACTAACTAGTGCCAAATGGCTGCCTAAGTATGGTCCCCAATCAGAGACAACGAGCGACAGCTGCCTCTGATTGGGAACCACACCGGCCAACATAGATCTAGACATACTAGAATGTACAACATGGACAAACACAACAAGGAATATACACACCCTGACTCAACATATAAGCGTCCTCTGAGTCAGGGCGTGACAGTACCCCCCCCAAAGGTGCGGACTCCGACCGCGCAACATAAACATAACAGGGTAGGGGCCGGGTGGGCATTCCGCCTCGGAGGCGGATCCGGCTCCGGGCGTGACCACCACCTATTCTCCGCCTCCCTGTTGCGCCCCTGGTCTGGTCTGGACCTCGGCGCGCTGCTTCCCCTCTCCTTCCTCCCACGAAGTACCAAGCCCTGTCTGGACCCTGGTGTGGGAGACCCCGATCCTGGAGAGGGGCTGACGTCTGGGTCTGGACTGGAACCGCTGACTGGAGCTGGACCCGACGACGGTGGAGCGAACTGCTCTGGCTCCGGAGTGGAGCCGCTGACCGGAGCTGGATCAGGCACCGGTGGAGCGGACTGCTCTGGCTCCGGAGTGGAGCCGCTGACCGGAGCTGGACTGGACCCCGGTTGAGCGGATTGCTCTGGCTCCGGAGTGGAGCAGCTGACCGGAGCTGAACTGGGCACCAGTGGAGCGGACTGCTCTGGCTCCGGAGTGGATCCGCTGACCGGAGCTGGACTGGACCCCGGTGGAGCGGACTGCTCAGGCTCCGGACTGGAGCCACTGACCGGATCTGGACTGGACCCCGGTGGAGCGGACTGCTCTGGCTCCGGAGTGGAGCAGCTGACCGGAGCTGGATCAGGCACCGGTGGAGCGGACTGCCCTGGCTCCGGAGTGGAGCAGCTGACCGGAGCTGGATCAGGCACCGGTGGAGCGGACTGCTCTGGCTCCGGAGTGGAGCAGCTGACCGGAGCTGGACTGGACCCCGGTGAAGCGGATTGCTCTGGTTCCGGAGTGGAGCCGCTGACCGGAGCTGGACTGGACCCCGGTGGAGCGAACTGCTCTGGCTCCGGAGTGGAGCCGCTGACCGGAGCTGGATCAGGCACCGGTGGAGCGGACTGCTCTGGCTCCGGAGTGGAGCCGCTGACCGTAGCTGGACTGGACCCCGGTGGAGCGGATTGCTCTGGCTCCGGAGTGGAGCAGCTGACCGGATCTGGACTTGACCCCGGTGGAGCGGACTGCTCTGGCTCCGGAGTGGAGCCGCTGACCGGAGCTGGATCAGGCACCGGTGGAGCGGACTGCCCTGGCTCCGGAGTGGAGCAGCTGACCGGAGCTGGATCAGGCACCGGTGGAGCGGACTGCTCTGGCTCCGGAGTGGAGCCGCTGACCGGAGCTGGACTGGACCCCGGTGAAGCGGATTGCTCTGGCTCCGGAGTGGAGCCGCTGACCGGAGCTGGACTGGACCCCGGTGGAGCGAACTGCTCTGGCTCCGGAGTGGAGCCGCTGACCGGAGCTGGATCAGGCACCGTTGGAGCGGACTGCTCTGGCTCCGGAGTGGAGCCGCTGACCGGAGCTGGACTGGACCCCGGTGGAGCGGATTGCTCTGGCTCCGGAGTGGAGCAGCTGACCGGTGCCGGACCAGGCACCGGTGGAACAGGCACGGGCCGTGCCGGACTGGACACACGCACCACTGGCTTGGTGCGAGGGGCAGGAACAGGCCTTGCCGGGCTGGCGACGCGCACCACTGGCTTGGTGCGAGGGACAGGAACAGGCCGGGCCGGGCTGGCGACGCGCACCACTGGCTTGGTGCGAGGGGCAGGAACAGGCCGGGCTGGCGACGCGCACCACTGGCTTGGTGCGAGGGGCAGGAACAGACCGGACCGGGCTGGCGACGCGCATCACTGGCTTGGTGCGAGGGACAGCAACAGGCCGGGCCTGGCTGCGAAGGCAGACTGGAGGTCTGGAGCGGAGAGCTCGCACAACCCATCCTGGCTGGCTGCCCACTTTCGCACTACACGTGCAGGGCGCTGGCACAGGCCGCACTGGGCTGTGCACGCGCACTGGCGATACAGCTCGTAGAACTGGCGCAGGATATGCGGGACCAAGGAGGCGTACTGGAGACCAGGAGCGTTGAGCTGGCACACCCCGTCCTGGCTGGATGCCCATCTTCGCACGGCACGTGCGTGGTGCAAGCACAGGACGTACAGGACTGTGCCGGCGCACTGGCGACACAGTACGTAGCTCCGCATAACATGGAGCTTGCCCAGTCATACGCCTTCTCGCGTGAGTACGGGGAGTTGGCTCTGCTCTAACCCTAGGCTCCGCCAACCACCCTCTTAGTCCCCCCCCAAAATGTTCTTAGGGCTGTCTCTCGGGCTTCTTCCTCAACCGGCCTCCTCTGTGCTGCCGTTGCTCCTCTCCTGCCTGGGCATCTACCTTTGCCCATGGCTCTTTCCCCGCAAATATCTCCTCCCATGACCACCATTTGCCCACCTGTGACATGGCAATTCGCTCTTCCTGGGCACGCTGCTTGGTCCTCGTTTGGTGGGATCTTCTGTCACGTTCGTTTATAGACGGGACGGACCAAGGCGCAGCGTGATATGCATACATGTTTATTTCAATGAATAAACAACCGACAAAACAATAAACAAACGAAACGTGAAGTCCAAGGCAGCACAACACAACATACCTTAACTGGAACAAGATCCCACAACTAACTAGTGCCAAATGGCTGCCTAAGTATGGTCCCCAATCAGAGACAACGAGCGACAGCTGCCTCTGATTGGGAACCACACCGGCCAACATAGATCTAGACATACTAGAATGTACAACATGGACAAACACAACAAGGAATATACACACCCTGACTCAACATATAAGCGTCCTCTGAGTCAGGGCGTGACATTTCTATTCTGGTTAGAGCCAGTTTGCGCTGTTCTGTGAAGGGAGTAGTACACAGCGTTGTAAGAGATTTTCAGTTTCTTGGCAATTTCTCGCATGGAATAGCCTTCATTTCTCAGAACAAGAATAGACTGACGAGTTTCAGAAGAAAGTTATTTGTTTCTGGCCATTTTGATCCTGTAATCAAACCCACAATTGCTGATGCTCCAGATACTCAACTAGTCTAAAGAAGGCCAGTTTTATTGCTTCTTTAATCAGCACAACAGTTTTCAGCTGTTCTAATTCTAATTATCAATTAGCCTTTTAAAATGATCAACTTGGATTAGCAAACACAATGTGCCATTGGAACACAGGACTGATGGTTGCTGATAATGGGCCTCTGTACGCCTATGTAGATATTCCATTACAAATCAGCCGTTTCCAGCTACAATAGCCATTTACAACATTAACAATGTCTACACTGTTTTTCCCCTGTCTGGGGTAGGCCATCTCAAATAGTCAACAGATGAAGGTAAATGTATAATCAATCACTGAACTACATATTTTTATTGCAGTGAGTTTGGAGCAGTGAGAGGCTCTGGATTGAAGATAACATTCCTGCTGCAGTAAACACTGACCAGAAACATGAGGCGGAGGAGATTGAAATATTGATCCATGTAACTAATCTTCTTGTCTTATTCTAGACTTCTTGTCTTATTACAGACGTATTGTCTTATTCTAGACTAATTGTCTTATGTATTTGGACCGTAGTCACTTATTTTCACTTTCATGGCAATTAAGTATCTGATACCGCTGGGGCAGTCATACATGCAGAAAACAATGAAGTGTAGAGAATCATTGTACCATTTGAACTCTCTGTAAACCCTGATGCTTGTCTATTGTAAGATTCATAAAATAACTTGTGGAGCATCTACGACCACCACTGTGCTGGAGTTTTTTTCCTCTTCATATACCCTACTGTTTTTCCCCATGCCCCTGCATTATTGATGAGCCCATAACACAGGCCAACCTTACAATTGGTGCTTGTTGCCTCCATTCATTACCTACTAAACTCAGCAAAAAAAGAAACGTCCCTTTTTCAGGACCCTGTCTTTCAAAGATAATTTGTAAAATTCCAAATAACTTCACAGATCTTCATTGTAAAGGGTTTAAACACTGTTTCCCATGCTTGTTCAATGAACCATAAACAATTAATGAACATGCACCTGTGGAACGGTTGTTAAGACACTAACAGCTTACAGACAGTAGGCAATTAAGGTCACAGTTATGAAAACTTAGGACACTAAAGAGGCCTTTCTACTGACTCTGAAAAACACCAAAAGAAAGATGCCCAGGGTCCCTGCTCATCTGCGTGAACGTGCCTTGCATGCTGCAAGGAGGCATGAGGACTGCAGATGTGGCCAGGGCAATAAATTGCAATGTCCGTACTGTGAGACGCCTAAGACAGCGCTACAGGGAGACAGGATGGACAGCTGATCCTCCTCGCAGTGGCAGACCACGTGTAACAACACCTGCACAGGATCGGTACATCCGAACATCACACCTGCGGGACAGGTACAGGATGGCAACAACAACTGCCCGAGTTACACCAGGAACGCACAATCCCTCCATCAGGGCTCAGACTGTCCGCAATAGGCTGAGAGAGGCTGGACTGAGGGCTTGTAGGCCTGTTGTAAGGCAGGTCCTCACCAGACATCACCGGCAACAACGTCGCCTATGGGCACAAACCCACCGTCGCTGGACCAGACAGAACTGGCACAAAGTGCTCTTCACTGACGAGTCGCGGTTTTGTCTCACCAGGGGTGATGGTCGGATTTGCGTTTATCGTCGAAGGAATGAGCGTTACACCGAGGCCTGTACTCTGGAGCGAGATCGATTTGGAGGTGGAGGGTCCGTCATGGTCTGGGGCGGTGTGTCACAGCATCATCGGACTGAGCTTGTTGTCATTGCAGGCAATCTCAACGCTGTGCGATACAGGGAAGACATCCTCCTCCCTCATGTGGTACCCTTCCTGCAGGCTCATCCTGACATGACCCTCCAGCATGACAATGCCACCAGCCTACTGCTCGTTCTGTGCGTGATTTCCTGCAAGACAGGAATGTCAGTGTTCTGCCATGGCCAGCGAAGAGCCCGGATCTCAATCCCATTGAGCACGTCTGGGATCTGTTGGATCGGAGGGTGAGGGCTAGGGCCATTCCCCCCAGAAATGTCTGGGAACTTGCAGGTGCCTTGGTGGAAGAGTGGGGTAACATCTCACAGTAAGAACGGGCAAATCTGGTGCAGTCCATGAGGAAGAGATGCCCTGCAGTACTTAATGCAGCTGGTGGCCACACCAGATACTGACTGTTACGTTTGATTTTGACCCCCCCTTTGTTCAGGGACACATTATTCAATATATGTTAGTCACATGTCTGTGGAATTGTTCAGTTTATGTCTCAGTTGTTGAATCTTGTTATGTTCATACAAATATTTACACATATTAAGTTTGCTGAAAATAAACGCAGTTGACAGTGAAAGACTCCAGCCACCCTAGTCATAGACTTTTCTCTCTGCTACCGCACGGCAAGCGGTACCGGAGTGCCAAGTCTAGGTCCAAAAGACTTCTCAACAGCTTCTACCCCCAAGCCATAAGACTCCTGAACAGCTTATCATGGCTACCCGGACTATTTGCACTGCCCCCCCCCACCCCATCTTTTTACGCTGCTGCTACTCTGTTAATTATTTATGCATAGTCACTTTAACTCTACCCACATGTACATATTACTTCAACTACCTCAACTAGCCGGTGCCCCCGCACATTGACTCTGCACCGGTACCCCCCTGTATATATAGCCTCCCTACTGTTATTTTATTTTACTTCTGCTCTTTTTTTCTCAACACTTTTTTGTTGTTGTTTTATTTTACTTTTTTATTAAAAATAAATGCACTGTTGGTTAAGGGCTGTAAGTAAGCATTTCACTGTAATGTCTGCACCTGTTGTATTCGGCGCATGTGGCCAATAAAATTTGATTTGATTTGATTTGATTTGATGAGGACGTTTCTTTTTTTGCTGAGTTTATTATCATTTGGAGTAAATTGTATTTTTAATGACAAAAACATCTAAACAACAATGTCAATTTAAATGCACCTGTACAATTGACTTTTTCCCTCCAAAACATCAACATGGTACAATATTTTTATTTAACCTTTATTTAACTAGGCAAGTCAGTTAAGAACAAATTCTTATTTACAATGACGGCCTACACCGGCCAAACCCGGACGACGCTGGGCCAATTGTGGGACTCCGAATCACGGCCGGTTGTGATACAGCCTGGAATCGAACCAGGGGGTCTGTAGTGACGCCTCAAGCACTGAGATGCAGTGCCTTAGACCGCTGCGCCATTCGAGAGCCACTAATTAAAATAATTAAAAAAGTACAATTAAAAAAGGATGGATATAAAGGGTGTTCCATGCTGAAACTCTCATTTTAAACAGCTTTAAGATATGAATGGTTGATAGGTTATATTCAGGATAACGCTTTTGAGCTTTACATCTGTAAAGTTCTAGAAGTAAATCTGAGTAGTCCATTCACTGCCTCACTGCATTGTAACATTTAGTTATTGCATTGCATCTGTCATTTATTTTTCTCCTCTACAGTATGATGGTCCCACAAGCTCTGGGGGCTGGAGGAGGAGATCCTGTCATGGGGCCAATCAGAAGAAGGAGTTTCTCACATATTCCCCCTCATAGTAAGAACACATGATTTCATCCATAACATTTCATTCTACACTATACATAACATTTATTAACAAAACAGAAACCTTTTTTACCCGTACTTTAACAGCTACTCTAGAGACATTCTCATACAGCACTTAATCCTCCCATCTTTTGTCACAGTGAGTTCGGAGCAGACAGTTATGGCCATCAACAACCCTACAGCTGTGTCATGGGGGACTCTGGGGCGTGCCATAAGGCTCTGAATATGACTAGTACAGTTTCAGTTACAGTGTCCCTCCCTGCAGTAACCACCACCCACAGACAGCAGGTGCTACAGCAGAAGATCGACTCCATTTTGGCTCAAAGCACAGACCACTCCTCCACCATGGCGATGAACCAGTATGTTTTAATGGAATTAGTGGAAATGATTAAGGAGATTCTGCGTAGTATCTTTAGAAAGATGTTTAATAACATAGTGGATGAGCTGTGGAGGATAGGAACATTTGGGAGAAGGCAGAGAAAGAATGGGAGCTTCAAAAGTTCAGGGAACAGCTAGAGAGACTAATAAACAACATGGGAGAGGAGGATTCTGCCAGGACCTTGGACTGGAGCTCAAGGGGAGGAAAGAGCATGTGACACCTCCTCTCTTTAGTCAACATCCCGGGTGCAGTAACTAACAACCACAGCCAGGGGAGCTCTACAGGACTGGGCTGTGGAGTTGTCTGAATGGGACCAGGCTTTCCTATTAGAGACATTCATTGTACTACTTACTGTATATTATATGGTGGCACTACTTGGAGCTAAAACCTGTGACCTGCTGTTGTTGAATGTCAATGAATGACATCCTGGTTTGATATGACAATATGAATGATTACTGTTGAGAATGTCAATAGTTTGTATATGTTTCTGTAAATACTTTATCCTCAATATGCTGGGGTGTTGCCGTTGTTCAGTTTGTATATTTTAAACATGAAATCTTGTACATATTGCACATTCTTTCATTTATTCATACAGTACCAGTCAAAAGTTTGGACGCACCTACTCATTCCAGGGTTTTTCTTAATTTTTACTATTTTCTACGCATATGGAATCATGTAGTAACCAAAAGTGGGAGAATGCCAAGAGTGTGCAAAGCTGTCATCAAAAGGCAAAGGGTGGCTACTTTGAAGAATCTCAAATATAAAATATATTTTGATTTGTTGAACCCTTTTTTGGTTACTACATGATTCCATATGTGTTATTTTATTTCATAGTTTTGATGTCTTCACTATTATTCTACAATGTAGAAAATAGTTAAAATAAAGAAAAACCCTTGAATGAGTGGGCGTGTCCAAACTTTTGACTGGTACTGTACATATAAAGTTCAGCCAGCAGGTGGTGGTGTAGGTACACTATTCTTTCTATATTGCTTACTACTAGGACAATACAAAAAGTTTGTAAGTGCAGCTAGAACATGCCTGCCCATACCACCATGCATGAAGTTTTATATTAAACACAATGTCTGGACGCTATACTATATTTCTGACAGCATAAAGGTTGTAGTAGTGTATGACAGAGGTGTGGACAGAGTGAATACTGGGAGGATCCTGGACAGGGTGTAGTCACTACAGAGGTGTGGACAGGGTTAATACTGGACCCAGTACAGGGCTCCATCAGCCTGAAAACAAGAACGTTCCCCAACTCAGTCAGATGACCAGGGAGGGTTATGCTCTGGTTCACTTTGAAACAGAATGTACTGTTATCCTAGTCAACATAACCAGAGATGATTTATGATGATTTGAGATGATCAGAGGTAGCCATGTGAGCTTAACGTAGCCTATCAGAAGTCACCTAAAGGTGAAAAGTTGTTATCTCTACTTTTGCAGTGCTTTTCATGAAGTTACTGAATACTGGTAGGGGCCTCTAGGGTGGACAGGGTGTAGTGTCCACCCTAGAGGGGGTACCAAATGGTGGGAATCAACGCAATTGCGCAATAGATCCAGTGGAGGCTGCTGAGGGGAGGACGGCTCATAATGTCTGAAACGGCGCAAATGTAATGGCATCGAACACATTGAAAACATGTGTTTGATACCATTCCACTTATTCCGCTCCAGCAATTACCACAAGCCCGTCCTCCCCAATTAAGGTGCCACAAACCTCCTGTGGATGACAGATTCTCAGTATGGATGCGGCTCTTATATATATTCATGTTGCTTACTGAATTTGATTTGACTAAACAGTTGGTTCTAAATAGTAAATAGTATGTAGCATGATTAGTACAAGTAGTAGGCAAGACAGATTTCGGACAAGGCCTGGGTGTAGTGTTATGACAGGGGTTTGAACATAGTGAATACTGGGAGGGGCCTTTAGGGTGGACATGGTGGACAGGGGAGGGAGAGAAAGAGAGAGAGAGAGATTCAAACACTTGTGTGAATCGTTCAGTGGCCCACATGTTTTTTCTGTAAGGGTCTCCAACCACACTAGGAGAAAAGGAAAGGAAAGGGGGAGGAGATGGTGGAGAGCCCTGGTTCTGGCCGCCCTGACAAACGAGTGTGGTTTTGAACTCACCACGCCCCATTACCAAAATCCTGAAGTATCCCTTTAAGGCAACAACTTGAGTACTCCACTGCTTCCTCCAAGCACACTCCTGGGTCATCACAGTCACAAAATAATGGACCCAGGTTCAAACCAAGGTAGACTCTCTCTCAGTGAGCGTTTACTATAATCAGCACTTCTCCCTAGCCATCTACCCATAATACCCAGGGTGGTAGGTTGTCCATCGGCTAAGGCAATTGTAAAATATAAGGATTTATGGCTGGACTGCATGAATGATACTGCATGAATGATTCACCTCAGACATTGATCATCTTAT
Organism: Coregonus lavaretus; assembly: GCF_964263955.1. NCBI lineage: Eukaryota > Metazoa > Chordata > Actinopteri > Salmoniformes > Salmonidae > Coregonus > Coregonus lavaretus. Next base: position 28,822 of record NW_028157654.1, read on the forward strand.
CTACAACAGCAACAACACCACACCTTTTATCTCCAGGAGATTCTTTTATTGGTCTCCTCCCAACAGTATTGCTTTCTTCCCTCTCCTTGTCCCAACCTGCCCTTACGGAAACCAAATTAACTTCACATGTAGTGCTTTTGTGGAGCGTCAGGTAACAATGTTTAATGGGTGACAGTTGTCGATGTGGTCAGAGGGTCCCTGGTTCAAGCCCAGGTTAGGGCAAGGAGAGGGATGGAAGCAACACTGTGACCAAACCAGGGAAGATGGAAGTGAGGGGCTACATGGATGAGATTGATGGGCAACAGTATTGCTTCTGTCCCTCTCCTTGCCCCAACTTGTGCACGGTCCATGGATACATGGACATCGACATGGTTAATGTTAATGTAATGTAAAAACATAAACTCAGTGGCCTTGTAGTTAGTGTCTGCCCTGAGATTGGAAGGTTGGGGTTTCGATCCCTGGTTGAGTCATACCAAAGACTACAAATGGGAACGATGCCTCTCTGCTTGGCACTCAGTATTAAGAAGATGGATTGGGGGTAAGGCTCTGCAACAGACTAGCATCCTGCTCAGGGGGTGTACTTGTACATCAAGCTGTTGCATGCTATAGAAACAGGAGATCGGCTCCTGTCCAGCCATTCTGGCTTGGACAAGGCTTATGTTCAAAGCTTACTTTACTATGCTTTCGGGATTCATCGAAGTCTGAGTTCCACTAACAATAGGTCTTTAAATAGGACACTTTAACTGAATGTGGTCATACTGGTATTGTCTGAATATCTGTGGAAACTCCCCTCTGATTTAATATTTTGTCTAAAATCACATTAGTCTCATTCAGAATGAGCTGACTTCTTGGCCCTGAACCAAGTACCATTATAAGGCTGTGTTTGAACATCTAGCAGATAAGCGCCTGATTTTGTTCATGTGTAACCAGCCTGGGTGAATTTGTGTACATGGCAGGTTAATATACTGTCTAACCAGAGAGATGGTTGGTAACATAGCCCTAGGAACCGTAATCAATCACATGGGAAATGGTAGCCTATCAGAGGGCATGCCTAACAGAAAGGGTTTAACTTTCTGTGTCAGACTTTGTCTAAAAGCATTGTGCTTCTCAAAACTTTGCTTGTTCAACTGAGCTTCACTGTTCATAGCGCTGGATATATCTATACTTTTACAGCACTTTATACAGAGCTACATTTTAATTGCTCTGAAATTGATTTAAATACTATGGAGACTGATTTAAATACTACGTACTCTGATTGAAATACTATGGAGAATGATTCAAATACTACGGAGACTGATTCAAATACTATGGATACTGATTCAAATACTATGGAGACTGATTCAAATACTATGGAGACTAATTGAAATCTTATGGAGAATGATTGAAATACTATGGAGACTGATTGAAGTACTATGGAGCCTGATTCAAATACTATGGAGACTGATTCAAATACTATGGAGACTTCTGATAATGGTGACTATATGATTTGCTTCATTCTTTAAGTTTGAGATAAAAGTTATAATTGAAGAGATGTTAAATTAAGCTGTCAGCAGTGTTGGGTAATGGGCTAGTTTCATTACACTAGCTGTAGTTTCTTTTTAAATACATTTCTCAGTAGCTTGACTGTTAAATTAATTTCAAAATAGTTTTAGTTTCAATATACGATACATAAAATATTGGCCGTCCTTTTGGCCTTGTAACAACGGTTAATAATAACACAGGATAAAGTAATAACTTCTCATGTAATAGCTTTTTTCATTTATAATGTAATAAAACCAGCTAATGTAATAACACCGGATAACGTAATAACTTCAGGACATACATTCAGGATTAATCAACTCAGTGGCCTTGTGGATAGAGTGTCAGCTATGAGATTGGAAGGTTGGTGGTACTGGTAAGTAATCACATGGGAAATGGTAGCCAACAGAGGGCAAGCCTAATAGAGAGGATTTAACTTTCTGTGTCAGACTTTGTCTGAAAGCATTGTGCTTCTCAAACCTTTGCTTGTTCAACTAAGCTTCACTGTTTACTGTTCTGACTTCATTCAACATTGCATGATCAGCCAGTTAGTGCACTGCATTTGTTTTGTGACCTTGCCTGGGCACATAACAAAGAAAGCGATTTTGGGTCACAACATGATTAGCAAATTTAACAACTTTTCCTAACTTTATTTTTGGCACCGGTCACAGGTAACACCTTCTTGAAGAAGATTGTTGATCATTTATTTGACTGATATATTGCATAAATGTTGTTCTTAACTTTATTGTCCTGTAATCCTGCAAATTACCTAACTTGGCTGTGGAAGAATAATAGCTTACACTGAATCCTAATGGATCATAGGGCAGGATTTCTATTGGGCACCTCTTTATGACAGTGGTTTATGTGTGATTACTTTATGGACATACAATGACTCATAATAAACTGTATGGTTATACTAGAAAAATTACACTGCACATGACAAAGTACATAACATTCCTTCCCTTGTACAACAATCCGAGTTCACTTTGACCAAACTACAATTTCTCAGAACTGAATGTAGTCATCTTCGCCACACCATGTCAGGGCTCACTTGAACTTGCTAAATTCTGGGTCAAGTTTGTGTGTGTACTGTGGCTGAGATTGACTGAGTAGAGTACCCTCCCTGGTTACATCTATTGTCTAAGATCAAATAGTCAGCTGACTGTATTTGGCCATGAACCAAGTTTATATCTGCCGTAGGACACCAGTTTATTATACAGTTTATTACATTGTCTGTTGAGCATATGACATTTATTTTACATCACTGGTGTACTGGAGTTTCTTCCTTATAAACCTGGATATATGATTGGTGTCCACTTCGAACTAAATACCATGGCTTTCAGGGGAATATTTACCTAAAGCATGTTGTACTGCATGTTGTATAGTCTCCCGAGTGGCGCAGTGGTCTAAGGCACTGCATCGCAGTGCTAGCTGTGCCACTAGAGATCCTGGTTCGAATCCAGGCTCTGTCGTAGCCGGCCGCGACCGGGAGACCCATGGGGTGGCGCACAATTGGCCCAGCGTCGTCCAGGGTAGGGGAGGGAATGGCTGGCAGGGAGGTAGCTCAGTTGGTAGAGCATGGCGTTTGCAACGCCAGGGTTGTGGGTTCGATTCCCACGGGGGGCCAGTATAAAAAATATAATAAAAAAAACTAAAAAAATAAAAAAAACTAACTGTAAGTCGCTCTGGATAAGAGCGTCTGCTAAATGACTAAAATGTAAATGTACTGATTACGGTCAATGAGCATGTGAATACTCTGATTTCTCTCAACATTCCATTATGAGACAGTTTAGTGCGGGTCTGGATCCAGAATTCGAAGTAATGTCATGGGTCTGGGTTGCTTGACCTGAGCAGCAGATCACCAGAGCTGAGTACTGGCACCTCAAATGTTCTACTGCTCTGTTCCTCACAGAATATTAGCTCAAAAATATTGTGGAGCAGCTGCACCTACATATAAACAGTACCGACACCCAAAATTAGCACAGGCACCTATTTCAGTCCAAGTCGAGCACTAATCTGATATGATTGTCTTGTGTCTTGGGTCTTGGGTAGGCTATATGCAGTGGCGATTTTAGCATGTAAATCTTGGTGGAGCAAACTCCCCCCAAATTTTTTTTATTCATGCCAGCAAAGCCACTACGCAACACAGCACTAAACAATACATGAATTGCACTATAATGATGACAAACGGTGCCTACAAACTGTTAGGGCCTACATAAAGCTGTCCCAACAGCAGAGCTTTCTTTTCAGCACCATGGAGTGAATCCTTAACACCACTTCACCTGGCTATCAGTGGAGCCTTGTCTGGCAGCGAAACAGTTCATTCAGCCTTACTTACTAACTTAAAAAAAAAACATAGCTGATATGGCTGACTTTCTTAAACAAATGTGGTTTCTACTGACAATTGAGATGTACAAACTATGGAATAAGGGAACAATGAGCGGATAAGAGGCAATCAGTAATTTTGATTAAGACATTAATGAGCGAGCTAAGACGGACGTAGTCAATATGACTATTTGTTCAGCACTTTTGAAATGTACAGCGTTCTTACAGTATTCTAATTGTACACCAAGTCAGAACCGTAGGATAAATAAAGGGGCATATAAGCAGACAATGAAAGCTCTTACAATATTCAATGATGTAGAATGCCAACTTGATGCATGATGATGACTGCTAAGATTTTGAAAGTATGATGTTGACATGATCAGTCCAGTCAAAGCTATGGTAGATATAACGTGATTTTACATCATTTTATCTGTGGCCAATTACCTTGAGCCTTCTTGGAAGGGCACTTCTAATGTAAATCTATGGCAGCACCCAAGGGGCTGAGCTATGCTGAAACACCTGCATTTTGGAGCTGCCTTCCTCAAGAAATCAAAAAAGAGACCATGTTTTGTATGTGGCTTTATTAACACAATTATTAATTTTTTTACATTTTTTGCAAACTGATATGTGACAATAACATGCAAAAAAAGTATTGTATTTGTCCTTTTTTTGCTAAACAGGTGGGGCTCAAAATAGTAAGGTCATTCTACTGCCAATGTTTGTCTATAGAGATTGCATGGCTGTGTGCTCGATTTTATACACCTGTCAGTAACGGGTGTGGCTGAAATAGACGAATCCTCTAATTTGAAGGAGTCCACATACATTTGTTTATATATATATATATAGTGTATGTTAAAACATGATGCAGTTTTAGGTAGAGAATTGAGAGAGAGGGGTTTGGATGTGTCGAAAGGACATCCATATAGTTCCGGAACCGGCCATCAAGAAACCAAGCCCAGCCACACACTGTCCATTCATTCCCCAAAGAGACTTGGTGGTGTTGGGTTGAGAAACTAAGAATTTGTATCAAGTGGAGGGGGATAAAAATGGACGCCTGCCTGCTGGGCAAGGAATAGAGAAGAGAAGATTAGTGAAGAGAAGCAAGGAGAAGAAAATAAGGGAACAATAGAATTTGAGCGAGCACTTCACAATGAGTGCGTTTCAGATTCACAAATTCTGTGCAGATTATCGTATCAATGCCTGGTTGAGTGTTAAACATGTCAGGGACCATGTCCATATGATATAATAATCTGCATAGTATTTGTGTATCTAGAACACACCCATTGGCATCAGTCTGTTGTGGTCTGATACAGGCCAATGCATTTAGTTGTATTGTCATTGTAGTGTTGAGTGACAACATGACTGTGCAAGACTTTGGTTTGAATAAATGGCAAGACAGTCATTATTATGGCATTTTTAATTGAATGGTCAACCCATTACAGATTACTTTATTTTGATACTTTATTTTCACATGGTGTATTATATATATATATATTTATTTTTCAATTATGACAATTCCAATTCTCTTCAATGCTTTTCAATGAGGAACATTTGGAATTGGAATGTGGTTTACTTTCTGAATTGACTAGAATTGAAATAGAATTCACCCAACCCTACATGAAAATGACAACATAACCATTTGTAGTTAAAACATGAAAACAACAATATGACCATTGGTAGTTAATACATGAACACAACAACATAACCATTGGTAGGTAATACATGAAAACAACAACATAACCATTGGTAGATAGTCTCTAGGTTCTCTTAAGTTCCCTTAAATTCTGATGCTCTGACTTCCTCCACTTTGTCCATTACAGTATGTCCCTATCCTCCACATCATCTTCCTAAGGATACTACACAGAATTTCCCTTTCTCATTCACATGTTAGGCTACACCCCAGTAAGCACGAGCCGACGTCTTTTGGATGTCTTTTTTTGGTCCTGCCCGGACATCGTTTTTTGGTGTTTTACAACCGGTAGACTTGCCACATAGATGGATTGGCATTCAAAAAATTATATTTCAGGCAACACTGTAGGCTACACCTGAGTAAGCACGGACTGACTCCGACGTATTTTTTGGTGCAGTTCTGGACCGGCCTTGATTTCCACATCCACAGACATTGAGTTTTGGTCTGGTCCGGATCAAATCTGAACCAATCATAGACGTCTATGTTTGGTTCAGATTTTGTCCGGTCTGGACCAGCCTTGATTTGGCCCAAACATAGACTTCTATAAATTACTTATTTTCAACTTTCATTCAGAACCGAAAATGAACCTGATTTCAACGTCCGGAAAATACGTATTTTTAACATCTGGAAAAGATGCCTTTTCAATGTCCTGGAAAATATGTATTTTAAACATACCAAAAATACCTTTTCACCTTTCATTCAGAACCTAACTTCAACGTCTGTAAAATACGTCTTTTAGACCTCCGTTCAATGTCATTTTACTTACTGGGACTATTCTAGTTATGCAGGGAGCAGCATTTTTTGGTCTCCCTTATGGCGCAGAATGGCGCGGACCTGCCCTGCCTGCTAGAGGCGATGCCTGATGAGGGTGTGAACAGCCTCTGACTGGAGGTTATGTAGTATTTCACAGTCTATTGTTCTCAAGTGGATGGGACTCCACAACAGGATCAGGGAATACTTGTTTGTATGTCCCTACTTGAACATGAAGTGGTGTGTGTGTGTGTGTGTGTGTGTGTGTGTGTGTGTGTGTGTGTTTTGTGTGTATATATACTGATTCACGGTTCGCCAAGAGATAACACATTCACTGTACATAGCCCTGGATAGATCTGTACTTTTACATAACTTTTCACGAAGCTTAATCTTCATCACTCGGAAATTGACTGAATACTATGGAGACCTGATAACGGTGACTGTTTTGTTTTATTCTTTAAGTCTGAGATGAAAGTATTGAAGTGATGTTGAGTTAAGCTGTCAGCAGTGTTGGGTAGCGTGCTAGTTACATTTCACTAGCTGTAGCTTCAGTTGACCTACATTTCCCAGTAGCATGACAGTTAAAATAATTTGAAAATGTGTAGTACTTAAAATATACAATATATTGGCCTTTCTTTTGGTCTTGTAAACAACAGTTAATGTAATATCATCAGATGACTTGTTGTAAGATCCATTAAATAGCTTGTGGAGCATCTATCATCAATGTGATGGTGGTTCTACCTTTTTATACACCGTTTTTGGATATATGACAATGATGGTTTTGTATACATCACTGATATATGATCGGTGTGCAAACTTTACTTTTAAAAAATCCACACCAAATATCATAGCCTTCAAGGGAATATTAACCAATTAGAATCATTATTTTTGTTGACCATCATTGCATCGGTTTTGTGGTCTGCTGATTCTACAATACAGGCCATACTAGTTTTGGGCCACATAATTTGCAAATTGTCCGACTTTTCCTAACCTTACCGTTGGCACCTGTAGCACCCATCTAAAAATGATTAATCCACATTCATATATACTACTAATATTTGTTCTTTAAGGAGAAAATAGCCTAATTAATGAAGAAAAATCTGATCAACAATATGATTTGAATGTTTTTTTCTAAACTGCCACCAGTGCAGCCTCAAAACATTTAAAACAACAATATATTGACATAGCTAGTAAATTAAAATAAAAACAAAAAAATATATAAAGGATGTTCCATGCTGAATCCCTCACTCATCAATGATTTTTTTTTTTTTTTTTTTAAATATACAGGATAATGTTTTACATTTTGGTACAGTCTTTTTACTGCCTTTTAAATGTTCCTGCTTTAACATTTAGTGAGAGCATTGCATCTATTTTGTGACCTGGCCAGCTGGCCTGAACCCATAATATAGGCCACAACTTTAGGCTACAACATGATTAGCAAATGTAACAACTTTCCCTAACCTTACTTTGGAACAAGTTACACATTTGTTAATGCCTATTTGTCTGACTGTCATTTATTTATTCTACAGTATGATGGACCCACTAGCTCTGGGGGCTGGAGGAGATCGTCCTGTCACGAGGCCAATTCAAAAGAGGAGGAGTCTCTCACTTATTCCCCCTAACAGTAAGAACACATGATTTCATCCATAACATTCCATTCCATCCATAACATTCATTAACAAAACAGAACCCCTTTTTATCCATACTTTACCAGCTAGAGAACATTATCATACAGCACTTAATCCTCCAATCTTTTGTCACAGTGAGTTTGGAGCAGAGTGATGTCATCAACAACCCTACAGCTGTGTCACGGGGGACTCTAGGCCGTGCCATAAGGCTCTGGGGTATGACGGTACAGTTTCTGTTACAGTGACCCTCACTGTGGCCAACATGCTGGGTGCAATAGCCACCACCCACAGACAGCTGGCGCTACAGCAGAATATGGTCTCCATTTTATCTCAAAGCACAGACCACTCCTCCGCCATGGCGAGAATTAGTGAAAGGGAAATTCTGTGTAGTATCCTTAGGAAGATGCTGTGGAGGATAGGGACATACTGTAATGGACAAAGTGGAGGAAGTCAGAGCATCAGAATTTAAGGGAACTTAAGAGAACCTAGAGACTATCTACCAATGGTTATGTTGTTGTTTTCATGTATTACCTACCAATGGTTATGTTGTTGTGTTCATGTATTAACTACCAATGGTCATATTGTTGTTTTCATGTTTTAACTACAAATGGTTATGTCATTTTCATGTAGGGTTGGGTGAATTCTATTTCAATTCTAGTCAATTCAGAAAGTAAACCACATTCCAATTCCAAATGTTCCTCATTGAAAAGCATTGAAGAGAATTGGAATTGTCATAATTGAAATATATATATATATATAATACACCATGTGAAAATAAAGTATCAAAATAAAGTAATCTGTAATGGGTTGACCATTCAATTAAAAATGCCATAATAATGACTGTCTTGCCATTTATTTAAACCAAAGTCTTGCACAGTCATGTTGTCACTCAACACTACAATGACAATACAACTAAATGCATTGGCCTGTATCAGACCACAACAGACTGATGCCAATGGGTGTGTTCTAGATACACAAATACTATGCAGATTATTATATCATATGGACATGGTCCCTGACATGTTTAACACTCAACCAGGCATTGATACGATAATCTGCACAGAATTTGTGAATCTGAAACGCACTCATTGTGAAGTGCTCGCTCAAATTCTATTGTTCCCTTATTTTCTTCTCCTCGCTTCTCTTCACTAATCTTCTCTTCTCTATTCCTTGCCCAGCAGGCAGGCGTCCATTTTTATCCTCCTCCACTTGATACAAATTCTTAGTTTCTCAACCCAACACCACCAAGTCTCTTTGGGGAATGAATGGGCAGTGTGTGGCTGGGCTTGGTTTCTTGATGGCCGGTTCCGGAACTATATGGATGTCCTTTCGACACATCCAAACCCCTCTCTCTCAATTCTCTACCTAAAACTGCATCATGTTTTAACATACACTATATACAGTGGGGAAAAAAAGTATTTAGTCAGCCACCAATTGTGCAAGTTCTCCCACTTAAAAAGATGAGAGAGGCCTGTAATTTTCATCATAGGTACACGTCAACTATGACAGACAAATTGAGAAAAGAAAATCCAGAAAATCACATTGTAGGATTTGTAATGAATTTATTTGCAAATTATGGTGGAAAATAAGTATTTGGTCACCTACAAGATTTCTGGCTCTCACAGACCTGTAACTTCTTCTTTAAGTGGCTCCTCTGTCCTCCACTCGTTACCTGTATTAATGGCACCTGTTTGAACTTGTTATCAGTATAAAAGACACCTGTCCACAACCTCAAACAGTCACACTCCAAACTCCACTATGGCCAAGACCAAAGAGCTGTCAAAGGACACCAGAAACAAAATTGTAGACCTGTACCAGGCTGGGAAGACTGAATCTGCAATAGGTAAGTAGCTTGGTTTGAAGAAATCAACTGTGGGAGCAATTATTAGGAAATGGAAGACATACAAGACCACTGATAATCTCCCTCGATCTGGGGCTCCACGCAAGATCTCACCCCGTGGGGTCAAAATGATCACAAGAACGGTGAGCAAAAATCCCAGAACCACACGGGGGGACCTAGTGAATGACCTGCAGAGAGCTGGGACCAAAGTAACAAAGCCTACCATCAGTAACACACTACGCCACCAGGGACTCAAATCCTGCAGTGCCAGACGTGTCCCCCTGCTTAAGCCAATACATGTCCAGGCCCGTCTGAAGTTTGCTAGAGTGCATTTGGATGATCCAGAAGAGGATTGGGAGAATGTCAGATGAAACCAAAATATAACTTTTTGGTAAAAACTCAACTCGTCGTGTTTGGAGGACAAAGAATGCTGAGTTGCATCCAAAGAACACCATACCTACTGTGAAGCATGGGGGTGGAAACATCATGCTTTGGGGCTGTTTTTCTGCAAAGGGACCAGGACGACTGATCCGTGTAAAGGAAAGAATGAATGGAGCCATGTATCGTGAGATTTTGAGTGAAAACCTCCTTCCATCAGCAAGAGCATTGAAGATGAAACGTGGCTGGGTCTTTCAGCATGACAATGATCCCAAACACACCGCCCGGGCAACGAAGGAGTGGCTTCGTAAGAAGCATTTCAAGGTCCTGGAGTGGCCTAGCCAGTCTCCAGATCTCAACCCCATAGAAAATCTTTGGAGGGAGTTGAAAGTCCCAGCAACAGTGTGTGAAAACCTTGTGAAGACTTACAGAAAACGTTTGACCCGTGTCATTGCCAACAAAGGGTATATAACAAAGTATTGAGAAACTTTTGTTATTGACCAAATATTTATTTTCCACCATAATTTGCAAATAAATTCATTAAAAATCCTACAATGTGATTTTCTGGATTTTTTTTCTATGATGAAAATTACAGGCCTCTCTCATCTTTTTAAGTGGGAGAACTTGCACAATTGGTGGCTGACTAAATACTTTTTTCCCCCACTGTATATATATAAACAAAAGTATGTGGACCCCTTCAAATTAGAGGATTCGTCTATTTCAGCCACACCCGTTGCTGACAGGTGTATAAAATCGAGCACACAGCCATGCAATCTCTATAGACAAACATTGGCAGTAGAATGACCTTGTTGCAGGTGTTTCAGCATAGCTCAGCCCCTTGGGTGCTGCCATAGATTTACATTAGAAGTGCCCTTCCAAGAAGGCTCAAGGTAATTGGCCACAGATAAAATGACGTAAAATCACGTTATATCTACCATAGCTTTGACTGGACTGATCATGTCAACATCATACTTTCAAAATCTTAGCTAGCAAGCTAGACAAGCAGTCATCATCATGCATCAAGTTGGCATTCTACTGGCAAATCCTTTTCAATCCTTGTCATATGAAGAGAAATTATAGATAAAACGTATCGTGCTCATCGGCCATTGGACACAAATATTACACAACAAGTTGGAAATCGCAAATTCAACAATGAGTGATAAGGCGCCACTGTAGCCCCGGGTTCGATCCCAGGCTGTGTCACAGCCGTCTGTGACCAGGAGACCCATAAGGCGGCACACAATTGGCCACAGTGTCGTCCGGGTTAGGTTAGGGTTTAGCCGGCCTGGATGTCCTCGTCTCATTGTGCTCTAGCAACTCCTTGTGATGGGCCGGACACCTGCAAGCTGACTTCGGTCGTCAGTTCGATAGTGTTTCCTCCGACACATTGGTGCGGCTGGCTTCCGGGTTAAGCGAGCAGTGTGTCAAGAAGCAGTGTGGCTCTCGACCTTCGCAGTGTAGGGGAGCTGCAGCGATGAGACAAGATCGTAACTACCAATTGGATATCACGAAAAAGGGGGTAACGCCGTGGGCCAGAAATGTTTGAATACATTGGCCATGCTGTCAATCCAGCATGACTTCTGCCGCATTCAAAACACCTGGAAACTCGGAACTCTCAGACTTCAGTGAGTTCAAGACAACTGGGAACTGAGAAAACTAGCTCAGACTGGGAAAATACAGAAAAAAATGTTGAACGGTCATACCACTTGGAATTCCAAGTCAGAATTTTGGGCCTATTTCTAGAGCCCACAAGAAGGACCGCCGCGCCAAGTTCCTGTTCAAGTGAGCAAAGCACAGCAAGGTGAGTGCAAAAATGTATTGTATGCTGCTGCATAAATTATGTAATATGCCAGGGAGATATGAACAGTGCATTCGGAAAGTTTTCAACCTCTAAGCGCTTCAACACTCAGTGCTCTTGTTTTGTGAGCTTGTGTGGCCTACCACTTTGCGGCTGAGCCGTTGTTGCTCCCAGACGTTTCAACTTCACAATAACAGTACTTACAGTTGACCGGGGCAGCTCTAGCAGGACAGAAATTTGACGAACTGACTTCTTGGAAAAGTGGCATTCTATGACGGTGCCACATTGAAAGTCACTGAGCTCTTCAGTAAGGCCATTCTACTGCCAATGTTTGTCTGAAACCTACAGTGCATTCGGAAAGTATTCAGACCCCTTGACTTTTTCCACATTTTGTTATGTTACAGCCTTATCATGAAATTGATTAAATATATTTTTCCCTCATCAATCTACACACAATACCCCATAATGACAAAACCAAAACAGGTTCTTAGAAATGTTTGCAAATTTATAAAATAACAAAAATGGAAATATCACATTTACATAAGTATTCAGATCCTTTACTCAGTACTTTGTTGAAGCACCTTTGCCAGCGATTACAGACTTGAGTCTTCTTGGGTATGTCGCTACAAGCTTGGCACACCTGTATTTGGGGAGTTTCTCCCATTCTTCTCTACATATCCTCTCAAGCTCTATCAGGTTGGATGGGGAGAGTCGCTGCACAGCTATTTTCAGGTCTCTCCAGAGATGTTCGATCGGGTTCAAGTCCGGGCTCTGGCTGGGCCACTCAAGGACATTCAGAGACTTGTCCCGAAGCCACGCCTGCGTTGTCTTGGCTGTGTGCTTAGGGTCGTTGTCCTGTTGGAAGGTGAACCTTCGCCCCAGTCTGAGGTCCTGAGCGCTCTGGAAAAGGTTTTCATCAAGGATCTCTCTGTACTTTGCTCCGTTCATCTTTCCCTCGATCCTGACTAGTCTCCCAGTCCCTGCCGCTGAAAAACCTCCCCACAGGATGATGCTGCCACCACCATGTTTCACTGTAGGGATGGTGCCAGGTTTCCTCCAGATGTGACGCTTGGCATTCAGGCCAAAGAGTTCATTCTTGTATGGCCTGTGTTATAGAATCAGCAGACCACAAAACCGATGCAATGACGGTCAACAAAAATAATGATTATAATTGGTTAATATTCCCTTGAAGGCTATGATATTTGTGATAACTGCATTGTTGCGTTAGGTATTCGTTACATTTGTATTTTTCCCTTTATGATGATGATCCGGGCCTGTTAGGGGTAGTTTTGTGATAACTGCACTGTGATTTTCTTCCCCACTGTGGAGTTTTTCTAAGCGTTAACGATCCCAATGTAATTTAAATGTTTAAAATGTCACACCCCTACCTTAAATTGGACGTTTGGAACAGCTTCTAAAAAAAATACAAATAATAATAACAACAATAATAATAATAATAATAACATAAATTAACGTCCGAGACGTGAGACTTTGAAAGCTTGTTGAGGCTACTAACTTGGCTGTGTACCAAATAGGCTCAACTGTGATAAATAGATACTAGTGCATAGGCCCTACTCCTGACATTTCCTAGGATCCATAAAGTAACTTTTCCTAACCTATTTTTGCACCAGTTCTGTCACACTAATTTTGGGGGAAAAAGTACACTTGTTAGTAATTTATTTGACTTCTATCACATTCATGTTTTTCTCTTCCTTGATGGTCCCACTAGCTCTGGGAGCTGTTGGAGGTCATCCTCCTAACAGGACAAACCAAAGGAGGAGCAGTATCGTATTGAATCCCCCTGAAAGTAAGAACACATGATGTCATATTACAAGTGTATCTTGTCCACAGCTTCTTTGATGCAAGTGGCCAATCATGACTGAATTACTGTACACACAGAATTGCTCACTAACCTGTAACACTCTAATCCTCTATAGACTGCTAAAATGCAAACTATTACATAAAGTAACAAAGGAGATCCATCATCACGTGTGATGATTAAGAGATTCACAGTAGGCTACACTGCACTAAATTTTGCTCCTACCTTTTGTCACAGTGAGTTCGGAGCAGACAGAGATCGGTCAGAGTGACCAACCTGGGGGGCCCCTCGACACCGTGATGGATGCACTGGAGGACGACACTGACAACGTCAATGATTATCAACTTTATTGTGATGTTCGACCAGGTTCTACATTGGATATACCATTTATTTAAGAAAATGAGAGGAGATGAGAAGCTGAGTAAGAGAACTTCTTGATTTGGAACCTCGCAGTCCTGTGATTCGCTAAGATCAAATAATGAAAAAAGTCACACAAAAAAACAAACATGTACAGTCTATTGCAATGCACTGGTTGTCTGGAACCAACATAACCCTGATCAGCTTCTACCCCCAAGCCATAAGACTACTAAATAGTTAATCAAATAGCTACCAGACTATCTGCACTGACCCTTTTGACTCTACCCACACACATACTGACATTCCAACACATACATACATACATACATATACATATATATATATATATATACATATACATATACATATATATATATATACATATACATATACATATATATATATATATATATATATATATATATATATATATATATATATATATATACATACATATATATATATATATACATACATATACATATATATATATACACACACACACACACACGTACACACAAGCATACTGTCGAAACACAGACACACTTAACCACTCATCACATACTGTACGCTGCTGCTACTATTTATATAGCCAAGTTATCGTTACTCATTGTGTATTTATTCCTTGTGTTCCTATTTTATTATAATGTTTTATTCTCTACGTTGTTGGGAAGGGCCCGTAAGCATTTGATTTGAATTGAAGGATATAGAGAAGGTTCAGAGAAAAGTGATTGTGACAGGAGATCGCATGGGAAACCTAAAAATAGTAGTGTTATTTTTGTGTATATAGAAATTGACTTGGTGTTATTGTATACTGAATATTGAATATGTTATTGTATATATTGTGGTGTTATTGTTGTAGATGTGTTATAGTATTGTATATGTACTATATATCTACTACTTTGTTACTATGTTTTCTGTTTGGTACCAAATAAACACTGTCCACCTATACTGTATTCCAGAAGGGTTTAGAGATGCACTGATACAACTATGATTATCAATTACGTTTACATTTTAGTCATTTAGCAGACGCTCTTATCCAGAGCGACTTACAGTTAGTGAGTGCATACATTTGTATTTATTTTCAAACTTTACCATAATTAAGGATTTTTATGTATGATGAAGTTGTATTTCAGCTTCAATAATTTATTAATGACATAAGTCTTGCACAGCTGTGTTGTCACTCACACATACAACACCACAATGAAAATACAACTAAATGCATGGGCCTGTATCAGACCACAACATGATGCCAATGGTGTGTTATAGACACATTCTGCACAGATTATACAACCACTAGATCTTATGGATGTGGTTCCTGAGGTGTTAAGACACTTCTCCAGGCCAGACATTGTAAGATCAGGGCCCATATTCAGAAAGCGTCTCAGAGTAGGAATGCTGATCTGGGATCAGTTTTGCCTCTTAGATTAAAATCAATGGACAAGGGGGAACTGATCCTAGATCATCACTCCTACTCTGAATACAGGCCCTGATCATCTGTGCAGAAATGTGTGTATCTGAAACACTCATTGTGAAGAGCTTGCTGAAATTGTCTCCTCCTCGCTTCTCTCCGCTAATCTTCTCCTCTATTCCTTGCGAAGCAGGCAGGTACTTGCTGGCGTCCATTTTGAATCCCCTCCAGGTAAAACAAGTTCTTAGTTTCTCAACCCAACACCTGTGTCATTTGGGACTGAACAGTGTGTGGCTGGGCTTGGCTCTCTTGGTGGCCCATTCTGTGTCTAAATGGATGTCCTTTCGATACATCCAAACCCCCATCCCCTCTTTCTCTCTCCCTCTATCCAGGCGGTAGGTGAGGGAGGGTAGTGAGAGGGACAGAGGGCCAGTAGCTTACCTTCTCCCATTATGGTCCTGTTGATCTCTTACCTGGGGAGAGGAGATGATAAATAGGGGTCAGACAAACTCTTCATGGGGTGACTGTTTTGGTCAGGGTTAATGGGAGGGGTGGGAGACAGGTGTGAGGCTGGTTCTATAGAATAGGCCTGAGGAGAGGAATTAGCAGCAGGTATTATCTACTATAGCAGCAGTTCCCACATTTTTTCACTCTGGGGCCCCAGCATTAGGGAATACCACGCGCCCCCCACAGCGTGCGTGAGTGTGCAACGTCTATTTCTATGGGCACAAGCACTGTTCATGACACAAACTGTTCACACCCCTCTTGTTGGTGGAGGTTTTGCAGGTTTAAAGCTTATTTCCTGCAATTCTACACATTTTGTCATGGGGTGCAAACAACATTTTGCAGTTTTAAAGCTAATTTTCTTGCAATTCTATTCATTTTGCCGTGTCTAATGTGTATTCATGTGATATATACCCGCGTCCTCCCTGACAACCCCTAGAGGGGGCGCACCCCACAGTTTGGGAACCACTGTACTATAGGACAGCCACAATGCAGGTGGGAGAAATGATCTGTTAGAGTGTGTATCCTGAAAGTATAGTATTCATGTTGTAATCAGACAAATACTCATTACACAGCTAACGTTAAAGGGGTTGGGGGGTCCAACCTGAGGTGTGGCTGTCAGATAAAGATGTTCTTTATTTTGGAAAGGATGCCCTCCTCCTCTTTCTTCTTCTTCTCCTGCCCCTCTGTTCTGTCCTGTCCTGCCCCAGACTCAGAGCGCTGACCACTCCTGCCCCCACCTGGACAAAAACAGGTACTATATGAATCAGCCAAAATATGACCCATGTTTACATCATGTTTTAACATGTGTGTGTATGTGCTTGGCGTGTGTGTGTGTGAGAGTGTTTGAAATGTTTGAATCCTTCTTTGCAGTAATGTGATTTGTAGATTAAGTAAAGTATTTAAAGTGTGTGTGTGTGTGTTGAGAGGGGACAGGCTAGCACTGGCAGGAGAAAGACAAGGTGATCTGGATGTGGAACTATATAGTATAATTCCCAGGTAAAAACAACCTACCTGTGGTAGTAGCAGTAACGCCGTTGACAGTCCCCAACACGTCAGTCTCTTCCTCTGCATAGCTCAGGAGCAGGGAGCGCTGTCTATGGGTTAACTTCCTACAGCGGTAGAAGACAAGAGGGTTGGAACACTCTATTCTAACCATGAACAAGTGAAAACAGTGGTCACACAAAACCATGCTAGCTAGACAACAGTGTTAAGTGAATGTGTCTGTTAACGTCTGTGAGACAGACTCTCCGCAAGATGGCACCAACAGACACGATCACCCTGTTTCTAAACTCAGCAAAAAAAATAACTTTTTCCAGGACCCTGTCTTTCAAAGATAATTTGTAAAATCCAAATAACTTCACAGATCTTCATTGTAAAGGGTTTAAACACTGTTTCCCATGCTTGTTCAATGAACCATAAACAATTAATGAACATGCACCTGTGGAACGGTCGTTAAGACACTAACAGCTTAGACGGTAGGAAATTAAGGTCACAGTTATGAAAACTTAGGACACTAAAGAGGCCTTTCTACTGACTCCGAAAAACACCAAAATAAAGATGCCCAGGGTCCCTGCTCATCTGCGTGAACGTGCCTTAGGCATGCTGCAAGGAGGCATGAGGACTGCAGATGTGGCCAGGGCAATAAATTGCAATGTCCGTACTGTGAGACGCCTAAGACAGCACTACAGGGAGACAGGACGGACAGCTGATTGTCCTCGTAGTGGCGGACCACGTGTAACAACACCTGCACAGGATCAGTACATCCGAACATCACACCTGCGGGACAGGTACAAGATGGCAACAACAACTGCCCGAGTTACAGCAGGAATGCACAATCCCTCCATCAGTGCTCAGACTGTCCACAATAGGCTGAGAGAGGCTGGACTGAGGGCTTGTAGGCCTGTTGTAAGGCAGGTCCTCACCAGACATCACCGGCAACAACATCACCTATGGGCACCAACCCACCGTTGCTGGACCAGACAGGACTGGCAAAAAGTGCTCTTCACTGACGAGTCGCGGTTTTGTCTCACCAGGGGTGATGGTCGGATTCGCGTTTATCGTCGAAGGAATGAGCGTTACACCGAGGCCTGTACTCTGGAGTGGGATCGATTTGGAGGTGGAGGGTCCGTCATGGTCTGGGGCGGTTTGTCAGCATCATCGGACTGAGCTTGTTGTCATTGCAGGCAATCTCAACGCTGTGCGTTACAGGGAAGACATCCTCCTCCCTCATGTGGTACCCTTCCTGCAGGCTCATCCTGACATGACCCTCCAGCATGACAATGCCACCAGCCATACTGCTCGTTCTGTGCGTGATTTCCTTCAAGACAGGAATGTCAGTGGTCTGCCATGGCCAGCGAAGAGCCCGGATCTCAATCCCATTGAGCACGTCTGGGACCTGTTGGATCGGAGTGTTAGGGCTAGGGCCATTCCCCCCAGAAATGTCAGGGAACTTGCAGGTGCCATGGTGGAAGAGTGGGGTAACATCTCACAGCAAGAACTGGCAAATCTGGTGCAGTCCATGAGGAGATGCACTGCAGTACTTAATGCAGCTGGTGGTCACACCAGATACTGACTGGTACTTTTGATTTTGACCCCCCCTTTGTTCAGGGACACATTATTCAATTTCTGTTAGTCACATGTCTGTGGAACTCGTTCAGTTTATGTCTCAGTTATTGAATCTTGGTATCTTCATACAAATATTTACACATGTTAAGTTTGCTGAAAATAAACGCAGTTGACAGTGAGAGGACACTTCTTTTTTTGCTGAGTTTAGTTCCTATCAGATTATGTGTGTATTATGTTTCAGTGATAATGCCAGAGATGCCAGTGTTTGTAGGATATATTGGCATGGGTGTTGTTAGTGTTAATACCAGAGTGGGCACATTCGCTATGCCTTTGCGCAACATTTTTAGTGACAAAACCATCAGTAGGCCTAGAGTTGAAAACGCAACGGAAACCCATTTAATTAGTATTTTTTATTTGGTACATGGGAATGTAACCTCAAGTTCTTTTTATGTGCACTACATGTTTACACTGGTAGGCCTAGTTGCCGGCTTTTGGCCACCCAACAAAATATAAAGACGATAAAATCATAGCTGGCCAAATTGTCCAGGAGAGGCTGTCTATCATCAGTTTAATATATTATTTAATATTGTAGAGGACTAAGATGAGAAGGCCTTTGGAGCATCCAAATGCAGGCTACTGTGCAAATCCCTATTCAGGTAGGATGCAATTTTCAAACATACATTGATTTATAATAATTCGTATTATTAATCATGGTTATTATTGTAAGCCTATTTATTAAACAAAACCAGTTTTTTTAAATATGCAAAACCTGTTTTCTTTAATTCTGACATTTTCATTAAATTCGATCCGTCTTTTTAATTGGTGCTCTCTGGACAAATTATGTTCCAACTGTAGGCCTAATGCTGTGTTTGCCACAATATAATAGCCTGCTCATATTTCAGTGATAATGCTCTCGAAACCGGTGTTTGGAGGATATATTGGCACGGGTGTTGTTCGTCTCGGGCCGGCAAACCGTGCCAATATATCCTCCAAACACCAGCTTCTTGGGCATTATCACTTTTATACAACAGGTACCAACATACAGTGGGGAAAAAAAGTATTTAGTCAGCCACCCACTTAAAAAGATGAGAGAGGCCTGTAATTTTCATCATAGGTACACGTCCACTATGACAGACAAATTGAGAAAAAATAATCCAGAAAATCACATTGTAGGATTTTTAATGAATTTATTTGCAAATTATGGTGGAAAATAAGTATTTGGTCACCTACAAACAAGCAAGATTTCTGGCTCTCACAGACCTGTAACTTCTTCTTTAAGAGGCTCCTCTGTCCTCCACTCGTTACCTGTATTAATGGCACCTGTTTGAACTTGTTATCAGTATAAAAGACACCTGTCCACAACCTCAAATAGTCACACTCCAAACTCCACTATGGCCAAGACCAAAGAGCTGTCAAAGGACACCAGAAACAAAATTGTAGACCTGCACCAGGCTGGGAAGACTGTATCTGCAATAGGTAAGCAGCTTGGTTTGAAGAAATCAACTGTGGGAGCAATTATTAGGAAATGGAAGACATACAAGACCACTGATAATCTCCCTCGATCTGGGGCTCCACGCAAGATCTCACCCCGTGGGGTCAAAATGATCACAAGAACGGTGAGCAAAAATCCCAGAACCACACGGGGGGACCTAGTGAATGACCTGCAGAGAGCTGGGACCAAAGTAACAAAGCCTACCATCAGTAACACACTACGCCGCCAGGGACTCAAATCCTGCAGTGCCAGACGTGTCCCCCTGCTTAAGCCAGTACATGTCCAGGCCCGTCTGAAGTTTGCTAGAGTGCATTTGGATGATCCAGAAGAGGATTGGGAGAATGTCATATGGTCAGATGAAACCAAAATAGAACTTTTTGGTAAAAACTCAACTCGTCGTGTTTGGAGGACAAAGAATGCTGAGTTGCATCCAAAGAACACCATACCTACTGTGAAGCATGGGGGTGGAAACATCATGCTTTGGGGCTGTTTTTCTGCAAAGGGACCAGGACGACTGATCCGTGTAAAGAAAATAATGAATGGGGCCATGTATCGTGAGATTTTGAGTGAAAACCTCCTTCCATCAGCAAGGGCATTGAAGATGAAACGTGGCTGGGTCTTTCAGCATGACAATGATCCCAAACACACCGCCCGGGCAACGAAGGAGTGGCTTCGTAAGAAGCATTTCAAGGTCCTGGAGTGGCCTAGCCAGTCTCCAGATCTCAACCCCATAGAAAATCTTTGGAGGGAGTTGAAAGTCTGTGTTGCCAAGCGACAGCCCCAAAACATCACTGCTCTAGAGGAGATCTGCATGGAGGAATGGCCAAAATACCAGCAACAGTGTGTGAAAACCTTGTGAAGACTTACAGAAAACGTTTGACCTGTGTCATTGCCAACAAAGGGTATATAACAAAGTATTGAGAAACTTTTGTTATTGACCAAATACTTATTTTCCACCATAATTTGCAAATAAATTCATTAAAAGTCCTACAATGTGATTTTCTGGATATTTTTTCTCATTTTGTCTGTCATAGTTGACGTGTACCTATGATGAAAATTACAGGCCTCTCTCATCTTTTTAAGTGGGAGAACTTGCACAATTGGTGGCTGACTAAATACTTTTTTCCCCCACTGTATTCAAATAATGATTGACATATTTTCATTAAAAACGTTATTTTGATTAATCTATTCATACTATTTCATCCCTCCACAAGATATAGTCCCGACACAAATCTAGGGTTGCTACCTAAGCCGGCTGGTCGTTCGTTCTATCGGTTCGGTTGCTAGAGACGCGATCCAGTCCTTCAGTCTCTTTGTTCTGTATCTATGGACGCGACCCAGTCGTTTGTTCTACATGTTCCATTGCCATACTGGCTGGCAACGTTCTTATCCCTTGCTTGCTAGCTAGCTAACTACGGCTAACTTAGTCATGTCAAAAAGTGCTGCCAGAATAACATTAAAGTAGCTGCATTTGTGTTTGTTTAAGCTGTTTTCTAGTGACATTTATTTGTAGACATCCATAACAATGAGCTAATGAGGCGCGATTTCGCCTGGCACAGAAAATGTGCTCACTCGTCAGGATACTGTTGTTCAGAGGAGATAGCCAACAACACAACTAACGCAATCACTTCAAACTGAAGCAGGAAAGATTGCAAACTAGCTGCACTGCGTTTCATTGTACCTTTTTTCTATACATTTCTTTGTATATATCCATAAAAATGATTTCGACTGGCTGAGAAACGCTGCCTGCCTGTCTGTCTCATCCCGACTCCCAACACGTACATTACTATGGGACAGCTGGAGATTGAATTTGAATATTGAAACCATGTTGCAAATGTTGGAGAGACAGACAGCATGGTGTTAGTCTAAAATAAATGTGAGATAATGTCTAGATGCTTTTTATAGTTGATATCAAGTTTATAAATTGCCTGGCTGGGCTGATGAGACAGTGGATTGCGCAGTCAGATGGAGCAGAGTAAATAGGCATTTTTAACTTTATAGATTTAGCCAGTGGTAACTTGTGGAATAGACACTGGAATGCGGTTTTAACCAATCAGCATTAGACCCACCCGTTGTATACATTTTTATATTGTATTGCTAGGTATTACTGCACTGTTGGAGATAGAAACACAAGCATTTCGCTTCAACTTCGATAACATCTGCAAATCTATGTATGCGACTAATAAAAGTGGATTTGTGTGTGTTCTTTCTCTTTTACTCTTACTTTGGTACTCTGATCTTGATGTGAACGTAGTGATCTCCATAACTATAGCTGTTCATCCTCTGGATCCCCTTTCCCTGCAGACGGATCTTCTGGTCCGCCTGGCAACCCGGAGGGATCTACAAAACAAAGGGCAGTGGTTCGGTCAATCCAGCCTCTTTTCACATCTGCCAGTGAGTCTAGCAACACAAGCCAAGTAGACCCATCAGCTTGGGCAAGCAAGACTAGGGTAAGTGTAACATGTATCTAATGTATTATTTCCAGATGGTTGCCAGATTGACTAGGGTCAATGTAACATGTATCTAATGTAATATTTCCAGATGGTTACCAGATTGAAAGATGTGGTAATGTAATACATGCTGAACAGAATTACACCCAAACATTGAAATATTTCATATAGATACATTCAATAGTCAGGGATACAGTTCCTCTTTACCTCCCTCCCTCACCTGGATGTCTATACTGTTGTACAGTCCCTGTGCCCGGGCAGAAAACAACTTATTTCTCTCTCCTCCCTCACCTGGATGTCTATACTGTTGTACAGTCCCTGTGCCCGGGCAGAAAACAACTTATTTCTCTCTCCTTCCATCCCCCTTCCCTCACTCCCCCCCCCCACCCCCTCACCTGTAGACCCCCCCTTTGCCTCCAGAACAGCCTGAATTCTTTGGGGTATTCTACAAGGTGTCAGAAACGTTCCACAAGGATGTTGGTCCATGCTGACACGATGGCATCACGCAATTAATGCAGATTGGCCTGGCGGTACATTCATGCTGCAAACATCCCGTTCCATCTCATCCCAAAGATGCTCTATTGGGTTGAGGTCTAGGGACTGCGCAGCCCACTCAAGTAAACTGAACTAGCTGTCATATTCCAGGCGATGTTTTTCCACTCCTCAATTGTCCAGTGTTCACATGCCCACAGAACCCCCCCAGTATAGCCTGGGCTACAGAGATCTATCTAACTCTTTCTCCCCCTCCCCTCCCTCTCACCTGTATATCTATGGTGTTGTAGAGTCCCTGTGCTCTAGCAGAGCCCCCCAGAATAGCCTGGGCCACAGAGATGTGGACATCAGAGTGGATGTTGATACCATCACGTCTGAACACTGAACTCCTCTGGACCTGGAGAGAAGAGGAGATACTGGACCATCAGAACCGTCACAAATATAACAGTGTGATAATAAGTGTTTCACAAATGAGAAAAATAACATTGTTTCCCCAATGTTTTTTATATTTGATAGGTCTCAAGAATATTAGAAAGGCTTCAGGTTGATCAGCCAAAGCAAAACTGGATTATCAGAACCACAATCAATCAAACATTGATTGACATGAATAATACTTTAGACATCTATGCACCCAAACCCCGAAAGAGAAAGCAAAAGCATACAGGAGTATAACTGCCATGTCTGGGAGCTCATTGAAGGGTAGACCAGGGTTTCCCAAACTGGGTCCTGGGGCCCCTCTGGGTGCACATTTTGGTTTTTGCCCCTAGAACTACACAGCTGATTCAAATAATCAAAGCTTGATGATGAGTTGGTTATTTGAATCAGCTGTGTAGTACTACAGCAAAACCCAAAGATGCACCCAAGGGGGACACCATGACCGACTTTGGGAAACCCTGGGGTAGACAACTAGCTCAATGCTGTCCATACTTACTCTAAATGTGATGTGGATTTCCTTCTTCCCCACTGGCATTCGTACAGTCTGTCCATCGTCTACTCCTGCAAGACAACAATATAAAAACACATCAGTCCATGTTCTGTAGTCAATCTGCATTTTCATCATATCATTTCATCAATGAGCTTGACGCCTTGATAAGTTCCTTTCCTGAGGATGGCTCACCCTTCACAGTCTTGGGGGATTTCAACCTCCCCACGTCTACATTTGACTCATTTCTCTCTGCCTCCTTCTTTCCACTCC
This sequence comes from Coregonus lavaretus, assembly GCF_964263955.1. Classification (NCBI taxonomy): domain Eukaryota; kingdom Metazoa; phylum Chordata; class Actinopteri; order Salmoniformes; family Salmonidae; genus Coregonus; species Coregonus lavaretus. Next base: position 53,037 of record NW_028157654.1, read on the forward strand.
TCTCCTCTTTTGACCTCACCCTCTCACCATCCCCCCCCACTCACAAGGCAGGCAATACGCTTGACTTCATCTTTACTAGATGTTGCTCTTCTACTAATCTCACTGCAACTCCCCTCCATGTCTCCGACCACTACTTTGTATCCTTTTCTCTCTCGCTCTCCTCCAACACTACTCACTCTGCCCCTACACAGATGGTAACGCGCCGCCGCAACCTTCGCTCTCTCTCTCCCACTACTCTCTCCTCTTCCATCCTATCATCTCTTCCCTCTGCTCAATCCTTCTCCCTCCAATCTCCTGATTCTGCCTCCTCAACCCTCCTCTCCTCCCTTTCTGCATCCTTTGACTCCCTGTGTCCCCTATCCTCCCGGCCGGCTCGGTCCTCCCCTCCAGCTCTGTGGCTTGATGACTCATTGCGAGCTCACAGAACAGAGCTCCGGGCAGCTGAGCGGAAATGGAAGAAAACTAAACTCCCTGCCGACCTGGCATCTTTTCACTCCCTCCTCTCTACATTTTCTTCATCTGTTTCTGCTGCTAAGGCCACTTTCTACCACTCTAAATTCCAAGCATCTGCCTCTAACCCTAGGAAGCTCTTTGCCACATTCTCCTCACTGCTGAATCCCCCCCCCCCCCTCCCTCTCTGTGGATGACTTTGTCAACCACTTTGAAAAGAAGGTTGACGACATCCGATCCTCGTTTGTTAAGTCTAATGACACTGCTGGTCCTGCTCACACTGCCCTACCCTATGCTTTGACTTCTTTCTCCCCTCTCTCTCCAGATAAAATCTTGCGACTAGTGACTGCAGGCCGCCCAACAACCTGCCCGCTTGACCCCATCCCCTCCTCTCTTCTCCAGACCATCTCCGGTGACCTTCTCCCCTACCTCACCTCGCTGATCAACTCATCCTTGACCGCTGGCCATGTCCCTTCCGTCTTCAAGAGAGCGAGAGTTGCACCCCTTCTCAAAAAACCAACACTCGATCCCACTGATGTCAACAACTACAGACCAGTATCCCTTCTTTCTTTTCTTTCCAAAACTATTGAGCGTGCCGTCTTTAGCCAACTCTCTTGCTATCTCTCTCAGAATGACCTTCTTGATCCAAACCAGTCAGGTTTCAGGACTGGTCATTCAACTGAGACTGCTCTTCTCTGTGTCACGGAGGCTCTCCGCACTGCTAAAGCTAACTCTCTCTCCTCTGCTCTTGTCCTTCTAGACCTGTCTGCTGCCTTTGATACAGTGAACCATCAGATCCTCCTCTCCACCCTCTCCGAGCTGGGCATCTCCGGCGCGGCTCACTCCTGGATTGCGTCCTACCTGACCGGTCGCTCCTACCAAGTGGCGTGGCGAGAAGCTGTCTCCGCACCACGTGCTCTCACCACTGGTGTCCCCCAGGGCTCAGTTCTAGGCCCTCTCCTTTTCTCCCTATACACCAAGTCACTTGGCTCTGTCATATCCTCACATGGCCTCTCCTATCATTGCTACGCTGACGATACACAACTAATCTTCTCCTTTCCCCCTTCTGATAACCAGGTGGCGAATCGCATCTCTGCATGTCTGGCCGACATATCAGTATGGATGACGGATCACCACCTCAAGCTGAACCCTGGCAAGACGGAGCTGCTCTTCCTCCCGGGGAAGGACTGCCCGTTCCATGATCTCGCCATCACGGTTGACAACTCCGTTGTGTCCTCCTCCCAGAGTGCGAAGAGCCTTGGCGTGACCCTGGACAACACCCTGTCGTTCTCCGCCAACATCAAGGCGGTGACCCGATCCTGCAGGTTCATGCTCTACAACATTCGGAGAGTACGACCCTGCCTTACACAGGAAGCGGCACAGGTCCTAATCCAGGCACTTGTCATCTCCCGTCTGGATTACTGCAACTCGCTGTTGGCTGGGCTCCCTGCCTGTGCCATTAAACCCCTACAACTCATCCAGAATGCCGCAGCCCGTCTGGTGTTCAACCTTCCCAAGTTCTCTCACGTCACCCCCCTCCTCCGCACACTCCACTGGCTTCCAGTTGAAGCTCGCATCCGTTACAAGACCATGGTGCTTGCCTATGGAGCAGTGAGGGGAACGGCACCTCCGTACCTTCAGGCTCTGATCAGTCCCTACACCCAGGCGAGGGCATTGCGTTCATCCACCTCTGGCCTGCTGGCTCCCCTTCCTCTGCGGAAGCATAGTTCCCGCTCAGCCCAGTCAAAGCTGTTCGCTGCTCTGGCACCCCAATGGTGGAACAAGCTCCCTCACGACGCCAGGACAGCGGAGTCACTCACCACCTTCCGGAGACATTTGAAACCCCACCTCTTTAAGGAACACCTGGGATAGGATAAAGTAATCCTTCTACCCCCCCAAAAAATAAAAATAAAAATAAAAAAAGTGTAAAGTGGTTATCCCACTGGCTATAGGGTGAATGCACCAATTTGTAGTCGCTCTGGATAAGAGCGTCTGCTAAATGACGTAAATGTGCCCTTGAGCAAGGCACTTAACCCTACTTGCTCCTGTAAGTCGCTCTGGATAAGAGCGTCTGCTAAATGACTAAAATGTAAATGTAAAATATCATTGAACAATTGGTTCCTTGTACATGGCCTGACCTGATGGATGGAGATATCTCTCTCACTCACCCGCAGGTACAGGCACGGTGACGGTCTGTCTCTGTTTGGTCTGTCCCGAGCCACGACACATCACACAGGGCGTGGTCATGATGGAGCCCCGCCCTCCACATCGACGACAAGTGGAGCGCATCATGAACGGGCCCGTGTTTATAGACTCCTACAGGGGGCAGCACAGAGACTAACATTTAGATGATCATACATTTTTAATATGGCTGTTATGACAGTATAGAGCTAATAAAGGTGTCTTAATAAGTTATGGGAGTGTGGATCAAAAAGGTAAGCCCTGAAGTCAATTGCTACTAGCTCCCTGAGATTTCTGTTTTATAAAAGGGATACGGTCATGGTGGAGACAACCTTGTAAAACATCAGGGACTGTACTCATAAAGCGTCTCAAAGTAGCAGTTCTGATCGAGGATCAGTTTTTTAAATCATAATAAATAAGTTGGAGGGGGGCTGATTCTAGACCAGCACTCCTACTCTGAGACGCTTGGTGAATACAGGCCCTGGTCCCTGACGGTGACAGTTGGTTGACATCACTCACCATGCCGGTGCCGTTGCAGTAGTGACAGTGTTGGACCTTGGTTCCTGGCTCACTGCCTTTACCGTCACATCTCTGACACGCATTCTCCAGGTTCACTGTCATCTCCTTGTTCACTCCCTTCGCTGCCTGGGTGAACGTCAGCTCCATCACAAACTGAGAGAGAGAGGGATGGAGGGAGGGAAGCAGAGAGAGAGAGAGAGAGGAAAGGGGAGAGAGAGGGAGAGACAAATAAAAGGGTAAAGAGATGGAGGTATAGCATGAGAAAAAGGGGGGTGAGGTAATAAAAGTGGGAGAGAGAGGGAGAAAGAGAGTTACAGATGAAAACATATGGCTGAATATGTATAACTGAGCAAGCTCTAAACATTCACATGAAATCATGTAACATTGCTGTTGATTGGAACTTATACATTCTACCAATTCTAATTCTATGCTGAATCATGAAACCTGTTATAACCTGGTTATTCATCTGTTAGAACCACACCTCTGGCCTCTGTTCAAACATGCTGTTAAAGTCTCCGAACCCCCGTGCTCCTGTGAACTCCCCGAAGATCTTCCTGAACATTTCCTCTGGGTCGACACTGGCCCCCCCCGACCTCCAGTACTGCTGCCCCCCCGCCCCCCCTCCCGCCTGGCCGGGGTCGAAGCCTGCCGCCCCGTACGTGTCATACTGCTTCCTCTTCACCTCGTCACTCAGCACCTTGGGGGAACAATATCAGGAACAATATCAGGAACGATATCCCAGCCATTGCTAAGGGGTTGTGTCTCACTGTCCATCTACAAATAATATAGAAGAGAGTAGAAGTTGCTTAAATAGGTACAGATCTAGGATCAGCGCCTCATCAGATCCTATGCCTGGCTTGGCAGAGCCTTTTGATTTATTGGAAATTGAAGTTCTGGACAGTCGAAAGCGTGCAGGACTTGAATTTGTAGAATTAGGCCAGGGACCAATTGAATGTGTCTCTGCCTGATCTGGCACGACAAAGGGTGTGTACCTCGTAGGCTTCTGCCAGCTTGGCAAACTTCTCCTTGGCCTGAGGGTCATCCTGGTTGGTGTCTGGGTGGTACTTCTTAGCCATCTGTAATAGGATAGACCAATGGTATTATATAGCCTACCGAGCTAATTTCACTGAACCAATGAGACGAGGCCATGTACTATTTCAATGTTTACAACTGAAGTTTGAATCAATGTTTATGAACATTCTAGAACTCCATACATGTAGAACTCCATAATGACAACAGTCTAGGCCTATATTTCTGCAACAACCCACACAGCAACAGAGCTACAGGTGCAGGCTTTCCTAATAGACAACCCTCTCACCTGATAGTAGGCTTTCTTGATCTCTTTCTGAGTGGCCGAGCGAGGCACCCCCAGAACATCATACAAGTCCTGTTTGTTAGCTGAGGAGCAGCTAGTGTGGAAGGAGTGACTACTGCTGACAACATGGGGGGACCTCAGTCCTGTGGTGAGAAGAGGGAGATATGAACTGCGTCAAAGAGCCATAACTTCTGTCCTTGTATTGAAGCAAAGCATTCTGGGTAATGGTACTTAGCATGTTTGTTAGACATAGCTAGCTAACGTTAGCTAAACAAATAATGAAGAATGAGAAGAATGCATTTAGAAGTGTACTAGCTAGATGTACGGACTAGCTAGCTAGTAGTTAACTACCAGTGCAGACACTGTAGTTTGTGTCATGTAAATTTTGTGCTTGAGCATTGAGGACAGTTACATCATGCACGTCCAGCTACTGTACATTGTTGTTGCAGCAGTACCGAGCAAGTGTCTAATGTCTGATCGTGACATGAAACACATAAATAAACACAATGTCAACGACATTTACAGAATGATTGACAAATAAAATAGCTTTCTATAGCAACCAAACTTTTACCTAGGTTTATACTGACACCAACTCCAGACAGTTCTCCCTCTCTCACCTGTGAGTCTCAATGTCACTGCATTTCCAGGTCTCAAACATCCAAAATTGCCCCCTATCCTGCACCGTTGTGTCTCCAAGATCGCCGTGGCACAGGCTTCTCCATGTCTAGCCGAGGCAAGCAGCAAGCAAGCCCGACGTTGGCCAGAAGACACTCCTACAGAGTTGAGTAAACGTGCTGTGCAGATAGCCACGGAGGACGCCATCTTTGCATCACTACAGAGGCCGGGGGTGCACTGCGCATGTGCGGGATGTACAGGTCAGAGGGGCAAGGCAAGCACTGAGAGTTGTTACATTTTTTTATTTCTATGATTATTTGCGTCTTTATTTTTAAGTTATTATGGATGTGCAGTATTGTTTTTTGTTCATGTTTGGATTCATCTTTATTGAATTCAAGTTCAGCATGGTAAGCATATGATTAATGCATGAATGATACATGGTAAAGTTATCTGTTGATTCTCTAGTCCTATGACGAATTAGTAACACATATTCAACAGTTAATCATGCAGCAACGTGACACACACAATATCATCAACATTCATTGATATGTTTAACATCTAATGCATCATAGATTGTCATCCATTAAAAATAATTTATTAAATAAATGTAGCCAATAGCTAGTATCTATAGATAATTTTCATCACCCTTTTTATCACCTTTTCCTTTCCTCCAAGCTCCTCTCCTCTTTTTCCTGATATTCCCACCCTCCGTGTTTCCCTCCGGAATCTCTCTCTCTTCCTCATCCCACCTTCCTGTCCCCTTCACAAACTCATTTCCCCATTCTCATTCCCGTTCCCTCTCTTTTCTGTCTTTTTCATGTTGTTTTTCAGTCTTTCTAGCTGTTCCCTGAAGTTCTGAAGCTCCCACTCTCCTTCGACCTTCTGTCTATTCTTGTGTTTCAGGTTGGTAACCATTTCATCCACCATCCTCCCCAACTCCTCCCTAAATCTCTGCACGTCCTCTCTGCTCTTGTGTTTGTCCTCGACTGCTCTCGCTCTTTTTAGGGCAAGCCTGTCAACTAACCTATCCAACTCATATATAAAACTCAGCGCCTCTACCTCCATCCCTCTGTCTCCTTCTTTCTCCACATGCTTCAACAAGAGCTCATCTTGAAGCCTCGCTAGCTTCTCTCTGAAGATCCTGTGTTCCAAATTCTCCACGTTAACTCGCATTCTCTCCCTTTCATTGATCCTTTCCTTAAGTCTGATAAAGCCGTCCAATAGGCCCCTAAGCTGCTCCCTAAACTCCACCAATAGCGGTTGAGCTTCTGGGTGCATCTCCACGGTGTAGCAGCGGTCTGCGCCCCGATCCAAAATGGCGTCGATCTTCTCCAGTAACCCTGTGACTTCCACCTCTTCACCAATGCTCTTTGGGCAGATGTGAAAACGTCCCCCAAACTCCTCAACCAGCCTCTGGGCCTCTCTCTCCTTCAGTAGATCCTCCAGACTGTCCTTCTGCTCCGGCTTGTAGGTGAAGAGGACCTGAGTGAAACCGTGGGCCTTCTCTCCGAACATCCTCCGGATGCACTGAGCCCCCCTCCTCTCCTGCTCTGTGAGCCGACCCAACGGAGCCACCAGGAGAAAAGAGTGGACCCCCTTGGAACACTCAGACAGGGACAGACACTCCATAGCCCAGTCCTGTAGACAAGTCATCACAATTTATTTGAAGTGCCTTTCACAGTGGGTGAATCTCAATTATATTTCCTTTATTCCTTATGTCCTCCCTCCTTGTCTCCATCTCAAAGCAGATTGGAGCAGAAGATCTGATGTATTTTCAGAACGAGGCAAGGATACGTGACACGTGGAATCAAGGACGTACAATTGAGATTCACCCAGTCTCAACACACTTTACAGAGAAAAACAGAATATAAATAAGAACAAGAAACAACAATAGAGAAATCCAAAACAGACAAACAGCAGACACAGATACAGTACATTGACACAAAAACATGGGTCCCTGCTATTCAGAATCCTTGGGACGTCCCTACCCCCACTGAAGTTAAAATGTAAAATGGTTATAGTACGGGTTAAGGTTAGGGTAAAAGTAGGGGTTACGGTTAGGGTTTAGGGTAGGGACCTCCCAAGGAACCGTGATAGCACATGACGAGGCAGACACAAGCGCAGCAGACTATGCCACATTTACCTGTAGCGCCTTCTGGCTCTGGGTGGTGGTTACTGCACCAGGCATGTTTACCACAGTGAGGGGGCGTCCTGAGATGGTTCCTGTAGTACCCCAGAGTCTGGTGGTCCCCAGGGGCTTCTCTTCACCTCCTTCCAGGGAAGCCCATGACACAGCTCCAGGGTTGCCGATGACGACCAATGTACGTTCTGGACACGAAAGAGGGAAGGATTTAGAACTATTAATTATTGAATATTTTACATCCACATACAAGTTGTCTGGTAGGGGTAATATGAACACTATTTAGACTTGACTTGCAATAATTTTACACATTCAAAAAATAAAGCAGACATTATAATGGGTGTCAGCTTGTGTAACAGATAGATTGTCAACATAAATCTGAGCCAAGGCATGAGTATGCCGTATTGAGTAAGCTAGTAATCGTGCATATCTTAGATATCTATATTTGAAGCAAAATAATATACAGAACTAAACTCACCAGATGGGGTTTTCATATTGAATCAGTCAAACCACATTCACTTCAAATGTCCCTTCAACGACCTTTTACCAGCAGTTCTCAAGTACTGACAAGTTTTAGACGGCTTGCCTGGGAATCTGTACTTTGTACAATAGCAGTAATATAAAGCACTAATGTTTTGTATAAATCTGGCCAATGAATGGCTAGGGGCAATAAACAGCCACATGCATAAATGTGAGAGGAAAGCTTCAGGTAAAATATTTTCAGATGTGATTTTTTAATTTTTTTATTTAACCTTTATTTAACCAGGAAGGCCAGTTGAGAACAAGTTCTCATTTACAACTGCGACCTGGCCAAGATAAAGCAAAGCAGTGCGATTGTCAAGGCTGAGGTGTATGATGTGTGGAAGTCAGGCGCAGGACACCGAAGCATAGTTCAACAAAGTTTACTGTGGAAAATAACCAGGCAAGGATACAGTAAACGGCCTCGACAAAACAGAGGCGAGCAATACGCAAACTATGCGTATAACCAAATAAACAAAGAAACAGATACAAAAACACGCAGCACTACGGACAGGCAAAAAACAACACACAATCTAACCAAAGCAAAACAGGGAACTTATAGGACACGTAATCAGACACAAACGGACACAGGTGTAAAAGACAGACCAAAGCAATCACACCAAGAAACATTCAACGGTGGCAGCTAGTACTCCGGGGACGGCGAACGCCGAAGCCTGCCCGAACCAGGAGGAGGAGCAGTCTCGGCAGAATCCGTGACTGTCACGATCGTCATACATAGAGGAGGACCAAGGCGCAGCGTTGAAGGCGAACATATTTATTTATAGAATGATCACACGATCAAAACAACAAAACGATGACGTGACAGTCAATGGTAATACACAAACCAAATACGAACAAGAAACCACAATGAATGAGTGCCAAACGGCTACCTAAGTATGACTCCCAATCAGAGACAACGAGCTACAGCCGTCTCTGATTGGGAGCCACCCTGGCCAACATAGATCTACAAAACCAGAAAGTGAAACCTAGAACACACATAGACTATACACACCCTGGCTCAACATATTAGAGTCCCCAGAGCCAGGGCGTGACAGTACCCCCCCCTAAAGGCGCGGACTCCGACCGCGCCCACCAAACACCACAGGGGAGGGACCGGGTGGGCACTCCGCTTAGGCGGCGGATCCGGCTCCGGGCCTGATCCCCGCTCCCTCTCCAACCCCCCAAAGTACCCCTGGTCCGGTCTGGCCCCGCTGGCCGGAGCTGGACTGCACACTGGTGGAGCGGTTGCTCTAGCTCCGGCGTGAAGCATCTGACCGGTGCCGGACCAGCCACCGGTGGAACAGGCACGGGCCGTGCCGGACTGACGACGCACACCACTGGCTTGGTGTGGGGAGCAGGAGCGGGCCGAGCCGGGCTGTCGAAGCGCACCACTGACTTGGTGCGGGGAGCAGGAACGGGCCGAGCCGGGCTGACGAAGCGCACCACTGACTTGGTGCGGGGAGCAGGAACGGGCCGAGCCGGGCTGACGAAGCGCACCACTGACTTGGGGCGGGGAGCAGGAACGGGCCGAGCCGGGCTGACGAAGCGCACCCCTGACTTGGTGCGGGGAGCAGGAACGGGCCGAGCCGGGCTGACGAAGCGCACCACTGACTTGGTGCGGGGAGCAGGAACGGGCCGAGCCGGGCTGACGAAGCGCACCACTGACTTGGGGCGGGGAGCAGGAACGGGCCGAGCCGGGCTGACGAAGCGCACCACTGACTTGGTGCGGGGAGCAGGAACGGGCCGAGCCGGGCTGACGAAGCGCACCATTGACTTGGTGCGGGGAGCAGGAACGGGCCGAGCCGGGCTGACGAAGCGCACCACTGACTTGGTGCGGGGAGCAGGAACGGGCCGAGCCGGGCTGACGAAGCGCACCACTGACTTGGTGCGGGGAGCAGGAACGGGCCGAGCCGGGCTGACGAAGCGCACCACTGACTTGGTGCGGGGAGCAGGAACAGGCCGGACCGTACTGGGGACACACACCACTGGTCCTACGCAGGGATCTGGAATGGGCCGGACCGGACTGGTAACACACCCCAGTACCTCTCGCCGTGCCTCTACACCTTCCACCCCCTCTTCGACCAGTGGCCCCCGTAACCTGGCGGCCTCCTCTGCCAATCCGCTGGGCCGCTCTGCCGCGGTCTCCTGCTGGCCCGTCGTCCACGGCGTTAGCCCCCCCTAAAAATTTTCTGGGCGTCTCTCCTACCCGTGGACCAGGTCTCCATGTCCCTCGCCAGCCTTTCGCCCTTCTGCCACAATGTCAAGCCCTTCTCTTCCTCACTCGGCTTGACCCAGTCGAGGAGGCGAAGGAGATCTGCTAGAGATCTCCCTGGCGATGGCTCCTGGACACGCTGCTTGGTCAAATCTTGGTGGTTTCTTCTGTCACGATCGTCATACATAGAGGAGGACCAAGGCGCAGCGTTGAAGGCGAACATATTTATTTATAGAATGATCACACGATCAAAACAACAAAACGATGACGTGACAGTCAATGGTAATACACAAACCAAATACGAACAAGAAACCACAATGAATGAGTGCCAAACGGCTACCTAAGTATGACTCCCAATCAGAGACAACGAGCTACAGCCGTCTCTGATTGGGAGCCACCCTGGCCAACATAGATCTACAAAACCAGAAAGTGAAACCTAGAACACACATAGACTATACACACCCTGGCTCAACATATTAGAGTCCCCAGAGCCAGGGCGTGACAGTGACAGCGATTAAAACAACAGCAACACAGAGTTACATATGGGATAAACAAAAACGTACAGTCAATAACACAATAGAAAAATAGAAAATCTATATACAGTGTGTGCAAATGTAGTAAGTTATGGAGGTAAGGCAATAAATAGGCCATAGTGCAATATTGTCACGGCCGTCTACGGAAGGAGTGGACCAAAGCGCAGCGTTTGTAGCGAACATGACTTTATTAAAGTTAAAGTGCACGAACGAGAAAACAATAAACAATGACGGATAGTGAAGTCCTCAGTACACAGACTGAAACATGGAACAAAAACCCACAACCCTAAGGTGAACATTGACAGTTTAAATATGGCTCCCAATCAGAGATAACGAGCCGACAGCTGACACTCGTTACCTCCGATTGGGAGTCACATGACGAGACAAGACACTACAACCAAAACCAAACACAACCAAATGAACACACCCTGGCTCAAACTACACAGTCCCGGAGCCAGAGCGTGACAAATATAATTACAATTTAGTATTAACACTGGAGTGATAGATGTGCAGAAGGTGATGTGCAAATAGAGATACTGGGGTGCAAAAGAGCAAAATAAATAACAATATGGGGATGAGGTAGTTGGGTGGGCTAATTACAGATGGGCTGTGTACAGGTGCAGTGATCAGTAAGCTGCTCTGACAACTGTTGCTTAAAGTTAGTGAGGGAGATAAGAGTCTCCAGCTTCAGAGATTTTTGCAGTTCGTTCCAGTCATTGGCAGCAGAGAACTGGAAGGAATGGCGGCCAAAGGAGGTGTTGGCTTTGGGGATGACCAGTAAGATATACCTGCTGGAGTGCATACTACGGATGGGTGTTGCTATGGTGAGCAATGAGCTAAGATAAGGCAGGGATTTGCCTAGCAGTGATTTATAGATGACCTGGAGCCAGTGGGTTTGGCGACGAATATGTAGTGAGGGCCAGCCAACGAGAGCGTACAGGTCACAGTGGTGGGTAGTATATGGGGCTTTGGTGACAAAACGGATGGCACTGTGATAGACTATATCCAATTTGCTGAGTAGAGTGTTGGAGGCTATTTTGTAAATGACATCGCCGAAGTCAAGGATCGGTAGGATAGTCCGTTTTACGAGGGCATGTTTGGCAGCATGATTGAAGGAGGCTTTGTTGCGAAATAAGAAGCCGATTCTAGATGTAACTTTGGATTGGAGATGCTTAATGTGAGTCTGGAAGGAGAGTTTACAGTCTAATCAGACACCTAGGTATTTGTAGTTGTCCACATATTCTAAGTCAGAGCCGCCGAGAGTAGTGATTCTAGTCGGGCGGGTGGGTATAAGCAGCGTTCGATTGAAGAGCATGCATTTAGTTTTACTAGCGTTTAAGAGCAGTTGGAGGCCACGGAAGGAGTGTTGTATGGCATTGAAGCTCGTTTGGAGGTTTGTTAATACAGTGTCCAATGAAGGGCCAGATGTATACAAAATGGTGTCATCTGCGTAGAGGTGGATCTGAGAGTCACCAGCAGCAAGAGCGACATCATTGATATACACAGAGAATAGAGTCGGACCGAGATTTGAACCCTGTGGCACCCCCATAGAGACTGCCAGAGGTACAGACAACAGGCCCTACGATTTGACACATTGAACTCTATCTGAGAAGTAGTTGGTGAACCAGGGCATGGGCAAGTTGCAGCGGAGGGTGCAGAGCTGGTGGTCGGGGTAGGGGTAGCCAGGTGGAAAGCAAGGCCAGCCGTAGCAAAATGCTTGTTGAAATTCTCGATTATCGTAGATTTATCGGTGGTGACAGTGTTTCCTAGCCTCAGTGCAGTGGGCAGCAGGGAGGAGGTGCTCTTATTCTCCATGGACTTTACAGTGTCCCAAAACTTTTTGGAGTTAGTGCTACAGGATGCAAATTTATGTTTGAAAAAGCTAGCATTTGCTTTCCTAACTGATTGTGTATATTGGTTCCTGACTTCCCTGAAAAGTTGCTTATCGCAGGGGCTGTTCGATGCTAATGCAGATCGCCACAGGATGTTTTTGTGCTGGTCAAGGGCAGTCAAGTCTGGGGTGAACCAGGGGCTATATCTGTTCTTAGTTCTGCATTTTTTGAATGGGGCATGCTTATTTAAGATGGAGAGGAAAGCACATTTGAAGAACATCCAGGCATCCTCTACTGACGGAATGAGGTCAATATCCATCCAGGATACCCAGGCCAGGTCAATTAGAAAGGCCTGCTCGCTGAAGTGTTTTAGGGAGTGTCGTATCGGATGAGTGGTGGCCAGTTATTGCTGTCAACAAAGAGTCCGTTCAAGCTGCACCGGGTTAGAGGCTTTTATTAAAATCACGAGGTTACAGCATAAGTACAGACCCGCGGTGTCCGGAGAACGGCACCTCAGATTGCCATGGCCGTTCTGACTTTCTTCTTCGTTTAACCCCTATTTATAAACAATGCAAAAAGATGGGTGGCTCCCTCTTCTGGCCAATCACCAGTCTCTCCTGTCTACAACACACTTCCTGTCTGTTGTACGTGACTTTACACTAAAACATATACTAACATAAACATTCCATTTCTTCATGAAAAACATTTAACAAAGACATAATCTTCATATACGATATTCCCCCCTTCGAGACGAACAGTCTCGAAAACAAACAGAATAGGATTATGACTAGTAACAATTTATCTTATTGAGTAGGTTTAACATTAAACCAAAAACATTCTCCTCTAGAGTGTAAATACCTTTCTATGAAATATGAATAACTGTTTATGAAGTGTGAATACATTACTATCTTTATGAAGTGTGAATACATTACTATGACATATGAACAAATCTTTATGGAGTGTAAGAGCGAAAAACTGTCCGGCAACCTTCCATCCATCAATCAAGACAGTAAAATTCTCTCACGGTCCCTCTGCCCCAGGCAACCACCTTCGGTACTCCAGATAACCTCATTAACCATGTAAATGCATTTGAAACTATGATGCAATTAAATACACATGTAAGCCCCTGCAAACAAAATCCTATCCAAAAACATCCATTGTAAGGCTGGTCAACCCATTGGACCTTACAGTGAACCTCTCCCTGCCTAGACTTTCCTGTCCCTAAACATTCACGAAATAAACAAAAACATCTAAGATCCTCACATGTATTCAATAACATCAAACATCATTCTACAAAAATTAATCCCTAAGAATATGACACAATTATGTATTACACATGTCTATATTTCATTGCAGACACTGGAATGTAGTCCACTACACTTCATCTCCCCGTAGTCTCCTCTTCCAATGGACTTGTTGATGATGGAATCGGAATCTTTCCACACCCTCCTTGTTTCATCTCCTCCAGTCATATTGTCCCTTCCCATGTTCCCCCAAATGCTTCTGGAAGAAAAAGAAACGACCAAACAGTATCTTTTGCAAAACAAACACTTTCAAATTAAACCTCAATATCAACTAAGAATATAAAAATGATATATAAATGATGCATGAATCACATAAACCTATTCCCCCCTTTGATTCATAAATCATACCAAAATCACCCCAATATTGAAGAAAAAACATTTGAAAAATGATCAAATAATGAAAAATGATATTTATCCATTCAGTTCCACTTGTCCATCTTTATCCAGATCAGGAACAGTCAACACCGGCATCTGAGTGTTGTCTCCAGGAATCACTCTCCAACCTATCTCAATATCATAGCTTTCTCAAAGGTCAGTAACAAATTACAAACATCACACACAGTGTTATCAAAGCTGAAACTAAAATCTGACCCATCACTGCCCCTACTGGGCCTAACTGATCTTGCAACCAACTCTTCTCAGATCTCCCAAACGCATCCCTTATATTCTTCAATGCATATCTAACTATCTGAACTATCTGGACTCAAAGTATAACTATTATCATCAATAGGATCTTCCCAAATGTTACACCATACCATGGAAAAAATCCCCCCTTCTCCCTTAGATTTATCCTTCAATGATAGGCTTGAAGACTATGACATGTAGTCATGTCACCCTTTTAACCCTAGATTTAGCTGTGTCCGGTGCTATCCCTCTTATAATGGTAATAACCTCATATGGAAGCTTCAACGTTGACATGTAACAAAATCCTGTCCATCCATAATGTAAGAATATATATGCTTTATCACCACAAACCCTCCAAATATCTCCAAAATTCCCCATAGTCACATTGTCAGGCAAAACTAATCCTTTAACCATCAAAGTCCTGCTGTTCTACTACCTGGTACATAAAAAGTAACATATTTGTCATCTCTAACCTTATGTTCATGCTTATCCAAAGTTATCATATAACCTCACAATCTGATATTCCCATAAACATACCCCTTACCTCATATGTTTTATTAGAACAAAAACAACTTTTAGCCCTCAATGGTTACACCTCCAATGTTTCAGGGTTTGCTTGTTACCTGATTTTACTTTCCATCTAACAAATGCACCCAAATTAATTCACTTAACCCAATTACACCTAACCCTATGTCACGGTTTCGGCCGAGGCTGCCTCTCCTCCTTGTTCGGGCAGGCTTCGGCGCTCGTCGTCTCCGGAATTCTAGCTGCCACCGATAGATGTTTCATGTTCGTTTGCTTTTGTCTGTTTGTGTCACACCTGTTTCTGTTTTACGTGATTAGTGTCCTATAAGTTTCTCGTTGTGTTTGTCATGTGTTGTGTATGATTGTTTTTCGTCAGTGTTGTGTTTGCTCGGTTGAGCATATTTCTCTCCACTGCGCTGGAGCTCGATTGCACTTGTTTCGTGCACTACTTCATTTTGTCGCACCTGTTTGTGCGCATTTTGCCTATACGCCTTGTGCGTAGTTTAGCTGTTGGGCTTAGTTGCCTTGTTGCCTGTGTTTGGGCCGGAATACAGCATTTGGAACCTACCGTCTGCGTCCTGCATCTGATTTCCTACACTACACCTACACACGCCCTGACACCCTAGGCTTAAACAAATGTTTTGACAACGACATTATTTTATCTGTTACTGACTGTTGCTGCTGATACAACAGTCATGACAACGCATAAGATTGATACATACTTGATAGAGGTCGAACGACCGTCTCTAACATGTTTGACTGGAATTCTAACCAGACATGGACCCTCAAGATTCCTCACTGATATTACAGAATGAGCTACTGGAACCAAAGATTCCTACCTGCCTATCTATCTCTAATTTTCACAACAGAAGAATCAAACCACTCCCTTTAGTTTCTCTCTTCCCTAACGAGCGGTACTGATCAGATACCTCTCCTTGTCTGTCATTAAAATCAAAGACCTCATCCTGTCCTCCATGATGGATCTATATTCTCTCTACTACTATCTGCTCTCCTATTTTAACCCTATTCGTACTATCATTGACAGCACTCTCCATCCGTAACATAACCCATGAGTCCTTCTTGCTACCCCCTTTAATTTCAGAAAAGTTGTTGTCGGTGTCATACTTCCTAAGATTTGCCATTGCCATCGTATCATTAATCCCTTCCCAAGTTACCATTAAAGTAGTAGATTTAGCTGATGTATTAACCTTAATTATTTCTAGTGGCAAAGTTACCAATATCCTATGTGTATTATCTACTGTTGGAGTGGCTACTGTAATCTACTCCTCCTGAACTCCCTCAATGACTGTGGAACTTCAACAGATTTCAAATCTTCCATCATAAGCGTTACTTTATGAATTACATAGCCTTTTAACCAATAATTCTTAACCTGAACAAATTCTAATGCTTGCACTAGATAAGTATACTTCTTCTCCATAATTATCTCTCCATGTGGGAGGAACGTCCCCATCCTAACCCTAATAAGTATTTTTTCCCCTAAAATTGGTGCTGTATTGGTTGTCTTCGCTTGTACTTCCATCTATCACCACTAGTGTCACTTTTTCCCCAAATCTCAGTCCTATCTCTAATCCCTGACTTTCAAACTTTTGATTATAAACAATACACCTATAATTACCTTGATCTCCCTGCTGGGAACTGTAACTATAGATACTCAATCACCCTCAATATTCTCTTATCATTCAGCAACACATACTTTCTCCATGCAACAGATCTAAACTCCTACCATATCTTCCCACTAAACTTTAACATGTCCTTCACCACTGTTCTCTCTCTCTCTCTTACTACTAACTTTGAAACTTAGCTTACTGTCTTAGAGTTCCCTCAACCTAGTTCTCCTAACTTATTAATCTAATCTTTTCCTCCTAACCTTTTAAAAACCTTTTCCACTGCTTTATTCACAAAATCCCCTTACCACCAAATTTTTAGAATATGTGATAGAGAAAGTCTCCACCTGCCTTTGACTCATTACACACAGACTTGGCAAACTAAACACCTTTTAGCCTAGCCTGAAATCTCTTGGTGTAAGAATGTAACCCAGACTCTTTCAAATCCTCTACCAGACACCATGCATCTCTTCCCAACACTGCAACAGCCTAATATTAGTATGTCTATTTTAAATTCTCCTTGATTTTTTATAGCAGAGCTCCATTGGTTCCCTAAGAGTAATTAGCTGTTTACTACCTCAAATCCCTATCCTAATTAGTCAATTTTACATAGTGAGATGTTTAACCTCTTTAGGCTCAACACAGATAAGTTTTTCCACTATTCACCATTATTTCTAATGGTCAGTTGTTTTTACTTCAATTGTTAGCTATTTTCTCTTCTTCTCTAATCGATGCTATCAGCTAACACCCCCCTCGTATCTTCTAGGCACTCTAGTATCTTTAGGGTTCACCTGGAGAACAGGTGATCTTGAATTGCCCCTGTATCTTCCTTAAAAATGTTCTCTGTTTTTCCTCCTGACTTGTTGCAGTCACAGGTAAAGTACCCAATCTGTCCACAATTATAACAGTCTTCTGAAAGTTGCTGGAAGTGTAGCTGAAATCTTCCTCCTCCTTCTATTTCTTCTCGTCCTCTTCCTCTCCAATTCTGTGTCTGTCCAGAAACTGGCTGTGGATATGGAACATTTGGTACCCCCCTTGGCTGGTACAATTGCATTTGATATTGTTCAGTTGAAGCTGTAACAGTGATTGTTGATTTGGTTCATTCTGATTCTTCATAACCAAAGCTTCTCTTCTCCACCCGTTGTATGATTGAGTTTTCTCAGAGTTTCTTCGTCCTGTTCTTTCTTCTTCTCCAATTCTTGGGATCCTCTCAGCAGTTTCTCCTCTTCTGTATCTTCAGCTGTGTTACTTCTTCTAAACTATTTGCTTTATCCAGGCATGATAAGCATCGGTCTATATCTCCTTCTATTTCTTCTTTGCTAGTCATTGTAGGATAAAATCCTCTTGAACATAAAACACCTTTAATCTCCAAATCTTCATCACTTTCTTCATCTTTGCTTTCATCAGAGATCAAATCTCGTCTATCCTTCTTCCTTCAACTTCCATCAGAGATCAAATCTCTAGTATCCTTCTTCTTTCCTCTCTTGCCAACTTCCTTCTGATCACAGAGTCATCTCCACCCATGACCTCTTCATCATCACTCTCATCTTCATCATCCTCCTCTTCTTTAAGTTCCATCCTCCTTAACCTCCCTCTTTTCTTCCAGACATCACATTTTCTTCCTTCTGGAGTTTTGGATTCATCTTCATCGTCGTTTCTGCTTGTCCTCTATCTATTATTCGTCTTCATCTCTGATGCAACAATCACCCTGCTGGATGATCACTAGAAGCTGAGGATAAACATCCCTAAGCTCTACTTTTTGCTGAATCCGTATGTGAGAAAGGTGTACTAACTTCTGCCATTAGTTTTTCTAACACTACTTTCTAACACTACTTTAGTTAAAGGATTACTATTTTTTCCCTATATCAATCGGTGTAATCACCTTCATCTAGCCTTGCTGTCCTTTCTCCCCATTGTAACAACCCTTTTATATTCCTTTATCGTGAATTATTTTATTTTAGACTGTATAGCCTATGGCTTCCCCCCTGTAATTATTAATATAAAACTAACAACTCAAAAAAAATTAAAAAATCCTGAATAATTAAAACCAATTTTTATTCCTATATTACCAATTTATCAATTAGTGTTGGCTATCTTACCACAACCCATCAAATGCAAGTAGTCAACCCCCTTGCTCTATAGGCACCTAATTATCTTAAATTTACAGAATAATGTCAGTCCTTGATTCCCAACAGAACTCCAATCAAACCCCAGTAATGCACAGAGCCTCCAAAATGCAATTTTTAATGAATCATTTGCCAAGCCTATGTGAAATTGTCATCAAACATTTTGTAAGGGATGATTTTGTGAACTAGCCTGATATCTGATCCTCTCCTCTGCCTCGTCACGTGATGTCACGTCTGCACTTCCTGTATCTCCCCTCTCTCCTCTCCTGTCTCTCATAACAAGGGAACAAAGACACAGAAACAGCTTTTAGTAGTTAAT
Organism: Coregonus lavaretus; assembly: GCF_964263955.1. Taxonomy (NCBI): domain Eukaryota; kingdom Metazoa; phylum Chordata; class Actinopteri; order Salmoniformes; family Salmonidae; genus Coregonus; species Coregonus lavaretus. The sequence continues at coordinate 71,876 of NW_028157654.1, forward strand.
GCAATCACTGAGTTATTTCAACCATTCAATATTCGTTCGTTCTACATTCGCTCTAAGAATTAACTCAGGAATAATTTTTGATCGCTCAAAAACATTTTTATTTAATTTTAATCCGTCATTTAATTCAATTCATTATACTTCCTCAACATATATTTAATTTATAAATTCAATAGGTCACAAAACAAGTTTCATCTTTAACCATCGCCGATGTAACAACTAGAATACTCGTGTTAAAATCTCTTTGTCTGTGTGTTTCTCTGTCTCTTCCTGCAGCCCCCAGATGGGACCTATGACCTTTACCCACCATTTTGTTTTGTAGGCTTAGCACAACCGCATGTCGTAGTTTTAGCCCCGTAAAATCAAGCGCATGCGCACATCCATTTAAAAATACTTATTCACCGTGGAAGGAAGATTTTCTACTCCCTCCCCAAACAGACAGAATAACAGTCCAGCTGTACCTCCCGTTTCCCCCTTATAGTCAAACAACATTTAACAGCGCTCACAAAACATATAACCTGACTTACACACAGAGACAAGTTTAAGAGACTTTAATCCATCGCAATGGGGTCTCTAAGGATACATTAGCATGTAGCACACCACACAATTAGCATTTAGCATTAGCCGCCCTGTACCATTTAGCATTAACATTAGCCTTAGCCTTTAGCTAACTGCGGCCTACCCAGCCCTAAGTAACCTGCACTGCCCTTATTCCTTTTAAACATATTTATCCTACCGTTTTTGTTACCGTGACTTAATGACCATTACACCGAGAAATTAGACCCAATCAGACATCCCGTCGGACGAAAGTCGAATCATAATCACAATCAGATAAACCCCATCAAACCCGAGTTTTCCCTTAAAAAACCCCACCGTCTGCCCATTCTATCGTGCAAACGGATTTGCCGGCCCAACATCTAAAATGGCCCCCCCTGGAGGTCTTAAGCGGTACAGTGCCCTAAAGAATGCGCATATCTGCCTTAATTGTACACTTCAATACTTAAATCCTACCGTTTAATGCTCTAAAAACTTCCAATTATCTGCCGTTTCCAATGGAATAAATTATAGCAGACTCTAGTCGACCGCAATAACGCCACCCGAGGCAAGGTCGTATGGTACATCTCTCCAGTGTACACAAGTCGTATCCAATCTAACAAACTCCGAAGCGGTAAGAAAAACTCACCCTTTTTGGCCATGCTTCAAAGCGAGTTAGCCTGGCGGTTGACTGAAACAAAGAAGAGACGCAAACCAGCCCCACGTTGGGCGCCATTATGTCGTATCGGATGAGTGGTGGCCAGTTATTGCTGTCAACAAAGAGTCCGTTCAAGCTGCACCGGGTTAGAGGCTTTTATTAAAATCACGAGGTTACAGCATAAGTACAGACCCGCGGTGTCCGGAGAACGGCACCTCAGATTGCCATGGCCGTTCTGACTTTCTTCTTCGTTTAACCCCTATTTATAAACAATGCAAAAAGATGGGTGGCTCCCTCTTCTGGCCAATCACCAGTCTCTCCTGTCTACAACACACTTCCTGTCTGTTGTACGTGACTTTACACTAAAACATATACTAACATAAACAACATTCCATTTCTTCATGAAAAACATTTAACAAAGACATAATCTTCATATACGATAGGAGCGTTTGACAGTGATGAGGGGTGGTCGTTTGACCGCGGACCTTTTACGGATGCAGGCAATGAGGCAGTGATCACTGAGATCCTGGTTGAAGACAGCGGAGGTGTATTTAGAGGGTAAATTAGTCAGGATGATATCTATGAGGGTGCCCATGTTTACGGATTTAGGGTTGTACCTGGTAGGTTCCTTGATCATTTGTGTGAGATTGAGGGCATCTAGTTTAGATTGTAGGACGGACGGGGTGTTAAGCATATCCCTGTTTAGGTCAACAAGCAATACGAACTCTGAGGATAGATGGGGGGCAAACAATTCACATATGGTGTCCAGGGCACAACTGGGGGCTGAGGGGGGTCTGTATCAAGCGGCAACAGTGAGAGACTTATTTCTGGAAAGGTGGATTTTTAGAAGTAGAAGCTCAAACTGTTTGGGCATAGACCTGGATAGTATGATAGAGCTCTGCAGGCTATCTCTACAGTAGACGGAAAATGTTGTAGTTGGGGGTGGACATTTCTGAATTTTTGGTGGCCTTCCTAAGCCAGGATTCAGACACTGCTAGAACATCAGGGTTGGCAAAGTGTGCTAACGCAGTGAATAACTCAAACTTAGGGAGGACGCTTCTGATGTTAACATGCAAGAAACCAAGGCTTTTACGGTTACAGAAGACAACAAATGATAGCGCCTGGGGGGTAGGAGTGATACTGGGGGCTACAGGGCCTGGGAGAGGAACAGGAACAGAGGAGGAATAGAATAAGGATATGGCTAAAGGCTTTAAGAACTGGTCTTCTAGTGCGTTGGGTACAGAGAATAAAAGGGGTAAACCTAAGCGTTGGGTAACGATGAAAGAGATAGCATCCCTGGAGGCACCGATTGAGCCGGTCTCCGCGTGTATGGGGGGTGGGACAAAGGAGCTATCTGAGGCAGGGTGAGCGGGACTGGGGGCTCTACAGTGAAATAGTACAACAAGAACTAACCGAAACAGCAATAGGCAAGGCATATTGACATGGGAGAGAGGCATAAAGCAATCACAGGTGTTATTCGAGAGAGCTAAGACAACAGCTGGTAATGGCGACGAAAGTTTGGGCTGAGGCTAAACAGATAAACAGGATGGGGTACCGTATAAAGGAACAGTCCAGCAGGCATCAGCTGATGTGATAAAAGCAAACTGGTTGACTATAGCTGTTTGTTGAGAAAGATATGCAATTTCATACTTTCAATGAAACCAAAGGTCTTTGACATAAAGCTTAATGCTGTTTTGAAATTGTGCTTTAGGAGGACATTGGTTACGGTAACAAGCGGATCAGTAGAAAAATCGACTTAGTATCTAAACCAAAGAGTAATTTCTGGTCATGGTGGCTCTAATCCAGTGGAGACTGGTGGGAGGAGCTATAGGAGGATGGGCTCATTGTAATGGCTAGAATGGAATCAATGGAACGGAGTCAAACATGTGGTTTCCATATGTTTGATCTGTTTGATAATGTTCAATTTATTCCATTCCAGCCATTACAATGAGCCTGTCCTCCTATAGCTCCTCCCACCAGCCTCCTCTGTTACAGTTATCCAGTAGTGTAAAGTACTTAAGTAAAATTACTTTAGTATTTATGGGGGGTTATCCGTACTCATCTATTTATATTTTACTTTTACTTCACTACAAATAGTGTACTTTTTACTCATTTTCCCTGACTGCCAAACGTACTCCTTACATTTCGAATGCTTAGCAGGACAGGAAAATGGTCCAATTCACGCACTTATCAAGAAAACATCAATGGTCATCCCTACTACCTCTGATCTGGTGGACTCACTAAACACCAATGGTTTGTTTGTAAGTGATGTCTGAGTGTTGGAGTGTGCCCCTGGTTTGCTCAATCTAAGGAATTTGAAATGATTTATAATTTAACTTTTGATACTTAAGTATATTTTAGCAATTACATTTACTTTTGATACTTAAGTATATTTAAAACCAAGTACTTTTAGACTTTTACTCAAGTAGTATTTACAGGGTGACTTTTACTTTAGTCATTTTCAATTAAGGTATCTTTACTTTTACTCAAGTATGAAAAGTGAGTACTTTTTTCACCAATGCTGTCACTGCTGACGATCTACTGTCTGCTCTGAAGTTACTGCATGCTCTTCCCTGCATTCAACTCACTGTCACCTCCCTTTCCAAACACTAGATGGTGCCACCCATTCCAAACACTAGATGGCGACACTTTGCCACAAATAATCCATCCCAGTCAAAACCAACGCTGTTGACAATGACCTAAGATACCGAAGATCCATCTGACAATACTGCAGACGTTTTCCCACAACCTATAAAATGATCCTGCCAATAACAGACATCCTTGACGTGAAGCAGCCTCATATCAATACTGAAGATGGGGGCCCGTCACCTTGACAACCAACACATTTAATCCAATCTAATCTCACCGTGAATTAGACTGCACTGAATGGACATCAGCCCAGCGTAGGGGTGAGGGGTCAAAGGTCAACAAAAGAAGACACACACAGATAATAGGTCCATGATATCCGGGATACTTGGGATGGCCCTACCCCATTGAAGTTGACATTTTAAATGGTTAAGGTTAGGGTTAGGTAAGGGTTAAGGTTAGGGTAAAGGTAGGGGTAAAGGTTATGGTTTATGGTAGGGACGTCTCAAGGATACCGGATAGCACTCACCACAGATAATAGGGGGGAGAATTCAATTGTCCCATCTGCAGTGAGAGGTCAAGAACAGGTCAGACCGTGTTTTGTGTAGTTATAAAATTGACTGCTACTGAGCAGACTGACCAGTCAAGATTGATATTGACAGAAGGACTGAAAAGTGCTAGGTTTGGGTTGTTCTGTCTCCTGAAATGAGAAGAAGAAGACTATTCTCCCACTGTCTGAGTACTGCTAGCAAACGTGTGTATTCTTCTTTTGTCTATGGCATTATTTAAATACCTTTTATCTGTGGAAGTCTGTTGGGTGTGCAGTGCATAGAGATCTTTTTGCACAGCGCTATTTTGAACAAACAGCTTGGGCTGTCTTCTCCTATTCACTAACACAACCAGTAAAGTGCTGTGCATTGGCATGAGAAGTAACAAGTAGGACTGTGAAAGGGATTTGAGAAGAATATATGTCACTATGACGTCAGTGAAAGAGAGAGGTTGTTGAGTAGATGTCACTTGTAACATGACAAGAGATGAAAGAAAGTTAAACTTCCTTCCTTTCTTTTTCTCCCTCGCTTCCCTCCCTTTCTCTCTCTCTCCCTCTGCCATTCCCCTCCATCCCCAAGGCAACCTGCAAAATAGCATCCCAGCTGGGCCTGTCTTGGTGGAATGCATTTTTTCAGGAGACGTCTGACATTGGCCGAGCAGTAATGTAAATATCACACTGAACAACAGGCTCAGATTGAGCAACTCTTTAACTCTATCCCCACCATTGTGTGTCTTTAATGCTACAACAAGCAGAATGTTTGGCTGTCTTTAACTCTATCCCCACCATTGTGTCTTTAATGCTACAACAAGCAGAATGTTAAACTGTCTTTAACTCTATCCCCACCATTGTGTGTCTTTAATGCTACAACAAGCAGAATGTTTGGCTGTCTTTAACTCTATCCCCACCATTGTGTCTTTAATGCTACAACAAGCAGAATGTTAAACTGTCTTTAACTCTATCCCCACCATTTTGTGTCTATAATGCTACAACAAGCAGAATGTTTGGCTCTCTTTAACACTATCCCCACCATTGTGTGTCTTTAATGCTACAACAAGCAGAATGTTTGGCTGTCTTTAACTCTATCCCCACCATTTTGTGTCTTAAATGCTACAACAAGCAGAATGTTTGGCTGTCTTTAACTCTATCCCCACCATTTTGTGTCTTTAATGCTACAACAAGTAGAATGTTTGGCTGTCTATATGATATACTGTATTATCTGTTAGGTTGGAATCAGGGTGTTTCTCTCACCAAACCTGGTACTTCTGGATGTAGGCCTATAACTGGTTCTGTTTGGGAAATTCTTGAGAATGTTCAACTGTTGTGGGTAAATGCATGGGGTCAAGGGTTTGGGAATTGGGACAGAGTCAGTTGAGCTGGGGGCTGGGCCGGCCGGGGTGCCACTCACTCCGATCCATCCCCGTCCCTCCGCCCTCCGCCCGTCATTAGCTTACACCCTGCTGTGATGTCATAAAGATCCAGCCAGCGGAGTTCAAAGCGGCCACGGGGTGGGTTCAGCCCTAAACGTTCCATCAACCCTGTGGTTGACTGTTGATTGTAATGACTGTGTTTGGGGTAATGAATGACGGCAATAAACGGCCATACATCAGTCTCTCTGTGACAGAGAGCAGCCCAGCTATTCATAACCTCAGAGCCTAAGCTACATGGGAAAACCCTGGTGACCCAGACTACTCTATGCAGCCTAAATGAAGGGTGATACTGTAGCATGTGAGCACATGACCCGGGGTGTATTCACTAGGGACCAAACAGAGCCAAACATAAGCAAACGGAACGAAACAGGGAGGGACCTATCTGAATTTTTCCAATAGAAACTCTTGTTTTCATTGCAAAACGTTTTCTGTTGCTGAACCTTATGGTATGGTTAGCTATGGTGAGCACTAATGAATATACCTCTAACAAGGAAAAACTCTGGGCCTTGGCTGCAGCGTAACAGAGTTTTTTTTCTGGTCAGATCTCATGGTCAACTTCAGGCCTCAGAAGGCTTAGGTCTTGAAGGTTGAGGCTTTTATGTGAACTGTGTTGAGGACACTTTCACTGGACCTTCATAATAGAATGGCAGCTTTCTTGAATCATGGAGGCACTTACATAGAGAGAGTTTCAAGTGTATACAGATGTAGGATCTTAATTTGATCACCCTGTTTCAGAATAACTTTCCTACAGTGCAGGAAATGTACAACTTTTATTGTATTTTAGGTTTAAAAAGGCTTCCAAAGTTTGTAATTTCTACTCTGAAATTTCAGACTTGATTTTCCCTTACAAAAAATGTATCAACACCTACAAAAATGTTGATTAATTATAATCATATTTCCTGTTGCTGCAGGATTATTTTCCGGCTGTAGCAAACTGGCTGAAATTAAGATCCTACATTTGTAATGGATTTACTCCTCTCTACCCTCCTCCTTTCTCCCTCTCTAACTTACAGTAAACACTTACAGTAAACGTCTTCATTCACCAAAACATTCAGACCTCCACAGACGTACAAACACCTCTTTAGCCACATGTTCCTTCTTGAATCCCAGCCATAGAAATACAATTACTAGAACAGCCGTTCCCATTCAATTCAATGGGTCTGTAATGGATGGACTTTTATTTCTATGGTTCCAGCCATAGTTTTCTATCAACCCCACAGCTGTACAGTCTTTGTGCTGTGAGTGAACAGAACTAAACATTGTTAGACAGCCAGAAGCAGTGAGAGTTCGTCTCCACAACAGCCCTATCATCTCCATAACAGAACGAAGTGTGTAGTGTCAGTATGTATCCATACGTGCGTGCGTGACACCTCCCCCCTTCTTCACACTGCTGATAGTTGCTGCTGGATAACTCAGGCTTTGCCCTCAGGCTACACAGACAGCTGTGTGGCAGTAGTACAGTTTAGTCATTTAGCAGACGCTCTTATCTAGAGCGACTTACAGTTAGTGAGTGCATACATTTTTCATACTGGCCCCCTGTGGAATCGAACCCACAACCCTGGCGTTGCAAGCGCCATGCTCTACCAACTGAGCTACAGGAGGCCACATATTGAATGGGAGAAACTGTGTTGCATGGTTGGGGTGGTGTTAGCTGACTGGTTGAATTCTGAATATAAAATACAGTGTATGGTATGTACGCTATGTTTAAAGACAAGTGCAAGCATGAAGAGTGGGAGAGTTGATGTAAATTACTGTAAGTCAACTTCTCTTCCTGTCCTCTCTGTCTCTCTCTGTCTCTCTCTCTCTCTCTCTCTCTCTCTCTCTCTCTCTCTCTCTCTCTCTCTCTCTCTCTCTCTCTCTCTCTCTCTCTCTGTCTCTGTCTCTGTCTCTGTCTCTCTCTCTCTCTCTCTCTCTCTCTCTCTCTCTCTCTCTCTCTCTCTCCTCTCTCCTCTTTCTCTCTCTTCTCTCTATATATAGTCCTCTCTCTTCCTGTCCTCTCTGTCTCTCTCTGTCTCTCTCTCTCTCTCTCTCTCTCTCTCTCTCTCTCTCT
>NW_028157653.1:0-85000 GCF_964263955.1 Coregonus lavaretus
TCTCTCTCTTTCTACTCTCTTGTTTAAGGACTCTTGGAAGATTAGTTCAAATTAGGACTAAAAGATATCCTAATAAAATCAAATATTTTCTCTCTCTTCTCCCCTCTCTCTCTCTCTCTCTCTCTCTCTCTCTCTCTCCTCTCTCTCTCTCTCTCTCTCCCCTACCGTCTCTCTCTCTCTCTCTCTCTCTCTCTCTCCCCTCTCTCTCTCTCTCTCTCCCCTCCCCTTCTCTCTCTCTCTCTCTCTCTCACTCTCTCTCTCTCTCTCCCCTCCCCCAGGGCAGTCAGATCCTCAGTGGTCTGTGTCCTGATGATTACCGAACAGTGTTACCCATGATAGAGAAAGCCATCCTGGCTACCGACCTGGCTGTCTATATGGAGTATGTATACTTTACTATATATATACTTATATATGTTGTCTATATAGAGTATGTATACTTTAATATATATATATACTTATATATGCTGTCTATATGGAGTATGTATACTTTACTATATATATACTTATATATGTTGTCTATATAGAGTATGTATACTTTAATATATATATATACTTATATATGCTGTCTATATAGAATATGTATACTTTAATATATATATATACTTATATATGTTGTCTATATAGAGTATGCATACTTTAATATATATATACTTATATATGTTGTCTATATAGAGTATGCATACTTTAATATATATATATACTTATATATGCTGTCTATATAGAATATGTATACTTTAATATATATATATACTTATATATGTTGTCTATATAGAGTATGTATACTTTAATATATATATACTTTTATATGTTGTCTATATAGAGTATGTATACTTTACATATATATACTTATATATGTTGTCTATATAGAGTTTGTATACTTTAATATATATATACTTTTATATGTTGTCTATATAGAGTATGTATACTTTACTATATATATATACACTACCATTCAAAAGTTTGGGGTCACTTAGAAATGTCCTTGTTTTCCATGAAAACATACATGAAATTAGTTTGAATAGGAACTATAGCAAAATGAATAGGAAATGTAGTCATTGACAAGGTTAGAAATAATGATTTTTAATATAAATTATAATTGTGTCCTTCAAACTTTGCTTTCGTCAAAGAATCCTCCATTTACAGCAATTACAGCCTTGCAGACCTTTGGCATTCTAGTTGTCAATTTGTTGAGGTAATCTGAAGAGATTTCACCCCATGCTTCCTGAAGCACCTCCCACAAATTGGATTGGCTTGATGGGCACTTCTTACGTACCATACGGTCAAGCTGCTCCCACAACAGCTCAATAGGGTTGAGATCCGGTGACTGTGCTGGCCACTCCATTATAGACAGAATACCAGCTGACTGCTTCTTCCCTAAATAGTTATTGCATAGTTTGGAGCTGTGCTTTGGGTCATTGTCCTGTTGTAGGAGGAAATTGGCTCCAATCAAGTGCCGTCCACAGGGTATGGCATGGCGTTGCAAAATCCTTCCTTCTTCAAGATCCCTTTTACCCTGTACAAATCTCCCACTTTACCACCACCAAAGCACCCCCAGACCATCACATTGCCTCCACCATGCTTGACAGATGGCATCAAGCACTCCTCCAGCATCTTTTCATTTGGTCTGCGTCTCATGTTCTTCTTTGTGATCTGAACACCTCAATCTTTGATTCGTCTGTCCATAACACTTTTTTCCAATCTTCCTCTGTCCAGTGTATGTGTTCTTTTGCCCATCTTAATCTTTTCTTTTTATTGGCGAGTCTGAGATATGGCTTTTTCTTTGCAATTCTACCTAGAAGGTCAGCATCCCGGAGTCGCCTCTTCACTGTTGACGTTGAGACTGGACCTGTGAGGCGTCTGTTTCTCAAACTAGACACTAATGTATTTGTCCTCTTGCTCAGTTGTGCACCGGGGCCTCCCACTCCTCTTTCTATTCTGGTTAGAGCCAGTTTGCGCTGTTCTGTGATGGGAGTAGTATACAGCGTTGTACGAGATCTTCAGTTTCTTGGCAATTTATCGCATGGAATAGCCTCATTTCTCAGAACAAGAATAGACTGACGAGTTTCAGAACAAAGTTATTTGTTTCTGGCCATTTTGAGCCTGTAATCGAACCCACAATTGCTGATGCTCCAGATACTGAACTAGTCTCAAGAAGGCCAGTTGTATTGCTTCTTTAATCAGCACAACAGTTTTCAGCTGTGCTAACATAATTGTAAAAGGGTTTTCTAATAATCAATTAGCCTTTTAAAATGATAAACTTGGATTAGCAAACACAACGTGCCATTGGAACACAGGACTGATGGTTGCTGATAATGGGCCTCTGTACGCCTATGTAGATATTCCATTACAAATCAGCCGTTTCCAGCTACAATAGCCATTTACAACATTAACAATGTCTACACTGTATTTCTGATCAATTTGATGTTATTTTAATGGACAAAAAAATTGCTTTTCTTTCGAAAACAAGGACATTTCTAAGTGACACCAAACTTTTGAATGGTAGTGTATATGTTGTTTATATAGAGTATGTATACTTTATAATATATCTACTTATATATGTTGTCTATATAGAGTATGTATACTTTACTATATATATACTTATATATGCTGTCTATATAGAGTATGTATACTTTATAATATATCTACTTATATATGTTGTCTATACTTTACTATATATACCGTATATTCTTGTACATGTTGTCTATACGTAATATTTACACTTTAATGTATATCAAATTAAATGAAACCTAATTAGTCACATGCTTGGTAAACAACCGGTGTAGACTACCAGTGAAATTCCTACTGACGGGCCCTTCCCAACAACGAGGAGAGAGAGTAAACCGATCAATAACAGATTAGTTATAACACGTAGTAATAATACAAGGTAGAATAAATACACAATGAGTAATGATTACTAGGCTATATACACAGGGGTACCAGTACTGAGTCCATGTGCTGGGGTACGAGGTAATAACTAGGCTATATACACAGGGGAACCAGTACTGAGTCCATGTGCTGGAGTACGAGGTAATAACTAGACTATATACACAGGGGTACCAGTACTGAGTCGATGTGCTGGGGTACGAGGTAATAACTAGGCTATATACACAGGGGAACCAGTACTGAGTCGATGTGCTGGGGTACGAGGTAATAACTAGGCTATATACACAGGGGAACCAGTACTGAGTCGATGTGCTGGGGTACGAGGTAATAACTAGGCTATATACACAGGGGAACCAGTACTGAGTCGATGTGCTGGGGTACGAGGTAATAACTAGGCTATATACACAGGGGAACCAGTACTGAGTCCATGTGCTGGGGTACGAGGTAATAACTAGGCTATATACACAGGGGAACCAGTACTGAGTCCATATGCTGGGGTACGAGGTAATAACTAGGCTATATACACAGGGGAACCAGTACTGAGTCCATATGCTGGGGTACGAGGTAATAACTAGGCTATATACACAGGGGAACCAGTACTGAGTCCATGTGCTGGGGTACGAGGTAATAACTAGGCTATATACACAGGGGAACCAGTACTGAGTCCATGTGCTGGGGTACGAGGTAATAACTAGGCTATATACACAGGGGAACCAGTACTGAGTCGATGTGCTGGGGTACGAGGTAATTGTGGTCCTCTGTAGCTCAATTGGTAGAGCATGGCACTTGTAACGCCAGGGTAGTGGGTTCGATCCCCGGGACCACCCATACGTAAAAATTTATGCGCACATGACTGTAAGTCGCTTTGGATAAAAGCCTCTGCTAAATGGCATATTATTATTATTATTAATAACTTGGCTATATACATGGGGGTACCAGTACTGATGAGACATTTACATTTTACATTTCAGTCATTTAGCAGATGCTCTTATCCAGAGCGACTTACAGTTAGTGAGTGCATACATTTTCATACTGGCCCCCCCGTATGAAACGAACCCACAACCCTGGCGTTGCAAGCGCCATGCTCTACCAACTGAGCTACAGGGGACAAAAGAGTTAGTGCAAAAAGGATCAATGCAGATAGTCTGGGTAGTTGTTTGGTTAACTATTTAACTAACTATTCACTAGTCTTATGGCTTGGGGATTTGAAGCTGTTCAGGGTCCTGTTGGTTCCAGACTTGGTGCATTGGTACCACTTGCCGTGCGGTAGCAGAGAGAACAGTCTATGACTTGGGTGGCTGGAGTCTTTGACAATTTTGAGGGCCTTCCTCTGACACCGCCTGGTATAGAGGTCCTGGATGTCAGGGAGCTCGGCCCCAGTTTACCATGTGATTAGACATCTAGCAGGGGAGACTCTGCTCGGCCCCAGTTTAACATGTGATTAGACATCTAGCAGGGGAGACTCTGCTCGGCCCCAGTTTACCATGTGATTATACATCTAGCAGGGGAGACTCTGCTCGGCCCCAGTTTACCATGTGATTATACATCTAGCAGGGGAGACTCTGCTCGGCCCCAGTTTACCATGTGATTATACATCTAGCAGGGGAGACTCTGCTCGGCCCCAGTGATTAGACATCTAGCAGGGGAGACTCTGCTCGGTCCCAGTTTACCATGTGATTATACATCTAGCAGGGGAGACTCTGCTCGGCCCCAGTTTACCATGTGATTAGACATCTAGCAGGGGAGACTCTGCTCGGCCCCAGTTTACCATGTGATTAGACATCTAGCAGGGGAGACTCTGCTCGGCCCCAGTTTACCATGTGATTATACATCTAGCAGGGGAGACTCTGCTCGGCCCCAGTTTACCATGTGATTAGACAACTAGCAGGGGAGACTCTGCTCGGCCCCAGTTTACCATGTGATTATACATCTAGCAGGGGAGACTCTGCGGTAGCCTCACTCTGTGTGTGTCTGTTCAGGAGGAGGGCAGAGTTCTTTGAGCTGGGTCAGAAAGGAGTGAGGTGGGAGGAAGACAGGCACAGAGACTTACTAAGGTGAGCACCCTAAACCCTATGTAGTGCACTACTTTTGAGCCTGTGGACCCTAACCCTGTGGACCCTAACCCTATGGACCCTAACCCTATGGACCCTAACCCTATGGACCCTGTATCTATGGACCCTGTATCTATGGACCCTGTATCTATGGACCCTGTATCTATGGACCCTAACCCTATGGACCCTAACCCTATGGACCCTGTATCTATGGACCCTAACCCTATGGACCCTAACCCTATGGACCCTGTATCTATGGACCCTAACCCTATGGACCCTGTATCTATGGACCCTAACCCTGTGGACCCTAACCCTATGGACCCTGTATCTATGGACCCTAACCCTATGGACCCTGTATCTATGGGCCCTGTATCTATGGACCCTGTATCTATGGACCCTAACCCTATGGACCCTAACCCTATGGACCCTGTATCTATGGACCCTGTATCTATGGACCCTGTATCTATGGACCCTAACTCTATGGACCCTAACTCTATGGACCCTGTATCTATGGACCCTGTATCTATGGACCCTAACCCTATGGACCCTGTATCTATGGACCCTGTATCTATGGACCCTAACCCTATGGACCCTGTATCTATGGACCCTAACCCTATGGACCCTGTATCTATGGACCCTAACCCTATGGACCCTGTATCTATGGACCCTGTATCTATGGACCCTAACCCTGTGGACCCTAACCCTGTGGACCCTGTATCTATGGACCCTAACCCTATGGACCCTAACCCTATGGACCCTAACCCTATGGACCCTAACCCTATGGACCCTGTATCTATGGACCCTAACCCTATGGACCCTGTATCTATGGGCCCTGTATCTATGGACCCTAACCCTATGGACCCTAACCCTATGGACCCTGTATCTATGGACCCTAACCCTATGGACCCTGTATCTATGGACCCTAACCCTATGGACCCTGTATCTATGGACCCTAACCCTATGGACCCTAACCCTATGGACCCTGTATCTATGGACCCTGTATCTATGGACCCTGTATCTATGGACCCTAACTCTATGGACCCTGTATCAATGGACCCTAACCCTATGGACCCTGTATCTATGGACCCTGTATCTATGGGCCCTAACCCTATGGACCCTGTATCTATGGACCCTGTATCTATGGACCCTGTATCTATGGACCCTGTATCTATGGACCCTAACCCTATGGACCCTGTATCTATGGACCCTAACCCTATGGACCCTGTATCTATGGACCCTGTATCTATGGACCCTGTATCTATGGACCCTAACCCTATGGACCCTGTATCTATGGACCCTGTATCTATGGACCCTAACCCTATGGACCCTGTATCTATGGACCCTGTATCTATGGACCCTGTATCTATGGACCCTGTATCTATGGACCCTAACCCTATGGACCCTGTATCTATGGACCCTGTATCTATGGACCCTAACCCTACGGACCCTAACCCTATGGACCCTAACCCTATGGACCCTGTATCTATGGACCCTAACCCTATGGACCCTGTATCTATGGACCCTGTATCTATGGACCCTGTATCTATGGACCCTAACCCTATGGACCCTGTATCTATGGACCCTGTATCTATGGACCCTGTATCTATGGACCCTAACCCTATGGACCCTGTATCAATGGACCCTAACCCTATGGACCCTGTATCTATGGACCCTAACCCTATGGACCCTGTATCTATGGACCCTAACCCTATGGACCCTGTATCTATGGACCCTGTATCTATGGACCCTGTATCTGTGGACCCTGTATCTATGGGCCCTAACCCTATGGACCCTAACCCTATGGACCCTGTATCTATGGACCCTGTATCTATGGACCCTGTATCTATGGACCCTAACCCTATGGACCCTGTATCTATGGGCCCTGTATCTATGGACCCTAACCCTATGGACCCTAACCCTATGGACCCTGTATCTATGGACCCTGTATCTATGGACCCTGTATCTATGGACCCTAACCCTATGGACCCTAACCCTATGGACCCTGTATCTATGGACCCTGTATCTATGGACCCTAACCCTATGGACCCTGTATCTATGGGCCCTGTATCTATGGACCCTGTATCTATGGACCCTAACCCTATGGACCCTGTATCTATGGACCCTAACCCTATGGACCCTAACCCTATGGACCCTGTATCTATGGACCCTGTATCTATGGACCCTAACCCTATGGACCCTAACCCTATGGACCCTGTATCTATGGACCCTGTATCTATGGACCCTGTATCTATGGACCCTAACCCTATGGACCCTGTATCTATGGGCCCTGTATCTATGGACCCTAACCCTATGGACCCTAACCCTATGGACCCTGTATCTATGGACCCTGTATCTATGGACCCTGTATCTATGGACCCTAACCCTATGGACCCTGTATCTATGGACCCTGTATCTATGGACCCTAACCCTATGGACCCTGTATCTATGGACCCTGTATCTATGGACCCTAACCCTATGGACCCTGTATCTATGGACCCTGTATCTATGGACCCTAACCCTATGGACCCTGTATCTATGGGCCCTGTATCTATGGACCCTAACCCTATGGACCCTGTATCTATGGACCCTGTATCTATGGACCCTAACCCTATGGACCCTTTATCTATGGGCCCTGTATCTATGGACCCTAACCCTATGGACCCTAACCCTATGGACCCTGTATCTATGGGCCCTGTATCTATGGACCCTGTATCTATGTACCCTAACCCTATGGACCCTGTATCTATGAACCCTAACCCTATGGACCCTGTATCTATGGACCCTAACCCTATGGACCCTGTATCTATGGACCCTAACCCTATGGACCCTGTATCTATGGACCCTGTATCTATGGACCCTGTATCTATGGACCCTGTATCTATGGACCTTGTATCTATGGACCCTAACTCTATGGACCCTGGTCAAAAGTAGTGCACTAGGTGCAATTTGGGACACAACATCTCTTCCTTACGTAGTGCACTACTTTATAATACCCCATTCCCTATTTAGTGCACTACTGTATGACACCCCATTCCCTATTTAGTGCACTACTGTATGACACCCCATTCCCTATTTAGTGCACTACTGTATGACACCCCATTCCCTATTTAGTGCACTACTGTATGACACCCCATTCCCTATTTAGTGCACTACTGTATGACACCCCATTCCCTATTTAGTGCACTACTTTATAATACCCCATTCCCTATTTAGTGCACTACTGTATGACACCCCATTCCCTATTTAGTGCACTACTGTATGACACCCCATTCCCTATTTAGTGCACTACTGTATGACACCCCATTCCCTATTTAGTGCACTACTGTATGACACCCCATTCCCTATTTAGTGCACTACTGTATGACACCCCATTCCCTATTTAGTGCACTACTGTATGACACCCCATTCCCTATTTAGTGCACTACTGTATGACACCCCATTCCCTATTTAGTGCACTACTGTATGACACCCCATTCCCTATTTAGTGCACTACTGTATGACACCCCATTCCCTATTTAGTGCACTACTGTAAGACACCCCATTCCCTATTTAGTGCACTAGTTTTGACCAGGGCCCCATAGGGACCATCTAGTCATGATCGACTCTGATCCAGGAGTGTGTGTGTGTGTGTGTGTGTGTGTGTGTGTGTGTGTGTGTGTGTGTGTGTGTGTGTGTGTGTGTGTGTGTGTGTCTCCCACAGGTCGATGCTAATGACAGCCAGCGACATTGCTGCCATTACAAAGCCTTGGCATATTCAGAAGAGGGTAAGCACTCACACACACACACGCACTCACACACACACACACACACACACGCACTCACACACACACACACACACACACATACTCACACACACACACACACACACTGTTGTGTCAATTCCTGACTACAAGCTATACCGAGCACTCAAGCCTAAATCCACCCAGGGTGCTCAAAGCACTCCCAACCTGCAGGGGGCAACCATGCAACCGGAGCTGTTGAAACCAACCACCAGGAAGTGCTCTGGGGACCATATTAACCTGCGCACCCACAAGCAGTGCATGTGCATGGCATCGAAATGTTTGGTAAAAAGCTTACTTGGCTCTCACTCATTCCTGAGAAGAGATACCAATGACCACAGCTCCTGATCATCCAAAGACGCAACTGGTAGGACAGAATGTGTTGTGAATTCATGCTTCTATATGCCCTTTTGGTTTGGTTGTAACATACAATACAATTATTAATTAAATTAAATAGTGAAGACTTCATTATGTGAACGTAGAACTTGACAGTAACGTTACTATGATCATGTGTATTGTTAAATGTTTAATTATGATATTGATATTTAATTATTAACTTGCAATGATCCTAGGTTAATCTAAATGATGAAATGATTGTTTGGTTAGGTTTGAGGATTCAGTAACATTAGTTTATGCTTATTTTTGAGAAAGGGAATTGAGAGTTACTTGTAACTAATCCATGGGTTTTTGTTTGTGTGGTTTGAAGGTTATCAACCTATTCTGTTCCATCTTTATGACAATAAAAAATCATAAAGTGAACAGTTTTGAGTTGTCCTTTGCGTTCATCAAGGATAAAGCCGTTTTCAAGTTTGGGCAGAGCTGTGGTCAGCCAGAAATCACGCAGAACTTGACACACACACACACACCCACTCACTCACTCACTCACACACACACACACACACACACACACACACACACACACACACACACACTATAACCCTGGTTCTCTCTGTCCTCAGACAGCTAAACTGGTGGCATCAGAGTTTTAACCCTGGTTCTCTCTCTCCTCAGACAGCTAAGATGGTGGCATCAGAGTTTTAACCCTGGTTCTCTCTCTCCTCAGACAGCTAAGCTGGTGGCATCAGAGTTTTAACCCTGGTTCTCTCTGTCCTCAGACAGCTAAGATGGTGGCATCAGAGTTTTAACCCTGGTTCTCTCTGTCCTCAGACAGCTAAGCTGGTGGCATCAGAGTTTTAACCCTGGTTCTCTCTCTCCTCAGACAGCTAAGCTGGTGGCATCAGAGTTTTTTGCTCAAGGAGACCGAGAGAAGGAAGAGTTCAACATCAAACCTGTTGTAAGTAGCTTTCACTGCATGGAACTTTGTTCAACATCAAACCTGTTGTAAGTAGCTTTCACTGCATGGAACTTTTTGATTAGATTAATTTGACCATTTAGAAACACAATTCAACCCCACACATATGGATGCAATGCATTTGAAATCATGATAAAAACACACAAAAAATTAACAACTTATTATGTTATTGTTCAACTCAGTGGTCCTCTGACCTTGAAGACAACATGTTAACTCATGTTAATGTTAACTATAGTGTCAGTCATTTAATCTGACTCCTCCTGAATGGAAAACTAATCTGGTTCTGTATAGCTCAGTGGGTAGAGCATGGCATTTGCAATGGTAGGGCAGTGGGTTTGTGGTTATGCAGCTTGGGATAAAAGTGACATCTGTTTGTCCCCAGGACATGATGAACAGAGACAACAGCACTCGTCTTCCTCACATGCAGGTCAACTACATCGATGGGATGTGCCATCCCTTATACCAGGTGGGTTCTGGTCCATTCCCCCTCTAGACAACCTGGGTGGGTCCTGGTCCATTCACCCTCTATACAACCTGGGTGGGTCCTGGTCCATTCCCCCTCTATACAACCTGGGTGGGTCCTGGTCCATTCCCCCTCTATACAACCTGGGTGGGTTCTGGTCCATTCCCCCTCTATACAACCTGGGTGGGTCCTGGTCCATTCCCCCTCTATACAACCTGGGTGGGTTCTGGTCCATTCCCCCTCTAGACAACCTGGTTGGGTTCTGGTCCATTCACCCTCTATACAACCTGGGTGGGTCCTGGTCCATTCCCCCTCTATACAACCTGGGTGGGTCCTGGTCCATTCCCCCTCTATACAACCTGGGTGGGTTCTGGTCCATTCCCCCTCTATACAACCTGGGTGGGTCCTGGTCCATTCCCCCTCTATACAACCTGGGTGGGTTCTGGTCCATTCCCCCTCTATACAACCCGGGTGGGTCCTGGTCCATTCCCCCTCTATACAACCTGGGTGGGTCCTGGTCCATTAACCCTCTATACAACATGGGTGGGTTCTGGTCCATTCCCTCTCTATACAACCCGGGTGGGTCCTGGTCCATTCACCCTCTATACAACCTGGGTGGGTTCTGGTCCATTCCCCCTCTATACAACCTGGGTGGGTCCTGGTCCATTCACCCTCTAGACAACCTGGGTGGGTTCTGGCCCATTCCCTCTCTATACAACCCGGGTGGGTCCTGGTCCATTCACCCTCTATACAACCTGGGTGGGTCCTGGTCCATTCCCCCTCTATACAACCTGGGTGGGTTCTGGTCCATTCCCCCTCTAGACAACCTGGTTGGGTTCTGGTCCATTCACCCTCTATACAACCTGGGTGGGTCCTGGTCCATTCCCCCTCTAGACAACCTGGGTGGGTCCTGGTCCATTCCCCCTCTAGACAACCTGGGTGGGTCCTGGTCCATTCCCCCTCTAGACAACCTGGGTGGGTTCTGGTCCATTCCCCCTCTATACAACCTGGGTGGGTTCTGGTCCATTCCCCCTCTATACAACCCGGGTGGGTCCTGGTCCATTCCCCCTCTATACAACCTGGGTGGGTCCTGGTCCATTCACCCTCTATACAACCTGGGTGGGTTCTGGTCCATTCCCCCTCTATACAACCTGGGTGGGTCCTGGTCCATTCACCCTCTATACAACCTGGGTGGGTCCTGGTCCATTCACCCTCTATACAACCTGGGTGGGTTCTGGTCCATTCACCCTCTATACAACCTGGGTGGGTCCTGGTCCATTCACCCTCTAGACAACCCGGGTGGGTCCTGGTCCATTCCCTCTCTATACAACCTGGGTGGGTCCTGGTCCATTCCCCCTCTATAGAACCTGGGTGGGTCCTGGTCCATTCCCCCTCTATACAACCTGTGTGGGTCCTGGTCCATTCACCCTCTATACAACCTGGGTGGGTCCTGGTCCATTCACCCTCTATACAACCCGGGTGGGTCCTGGTCCATTCACCCTCTATACAACCCGGGTGGGTCCTGGTCCATTCACCCTCTATACAACCTGGGTGGGTCCTGGTCCATTCCCCCTCTATAGAACCTGGGTGGGTCCTGGTCCATTCCCCCTCTATACAACCTGGGTGGGTCCTGGTCCATTCACCCTCTATACAACCTGGGTGGGTCCTGGTCCATTCACCCTCTATACAACCCGGGTGGGTTCTGGTCCATTCACCCTCTATACAACCTGGGTGGGTTCTGGTCTATTCCCTCTCTATACAACCCGGGTGGGTCCTGGTCCATTCACCCTCTATACAACCCGGGTGGGTCCTGGTCCATTCACCCTCTATACAACCCGGGTGGGTCCTGGTCCATTCACCCTCTATACAACCTGGGTGGGTCCTGGTCCATTCCCCCTCTATAGAACCTGGTTGGGTCCTGGTCCATTCCCCCTCTAGACAACCTGGGTGGGTTCTGGTCCATTCACCCTCTATACAACCTGGGTGGGTCCTGGTCCATTCCCCCTCTATAGAACCTGGTTGGGTCCTGGTCCATTCCCCCTCTATAGAACCTGGTTGGGTCCTGGTCCATTCCCCCTCTATAGAACCTGGTTGGGTCCTGGTCCATTCACCCTCTAGACAACCTGGGTGGGTCCTGGTCCATTCCCCCTCTAGACAACCTGGGTGGGTCCTGGTCCATTCCCCCTCTAGACAACCTGGGTGGGTCCTGGTCCATTCCCCCTCTAGACAACCTGGGTGGGTCCTGGTCCATTCACCCTCTAGACAACCTGGGTGGGTCCTGGTCCATTCACCCTCTATACAACCCGGGTGGGTCCTGGTCCATTCACCCTCTATACAACCTGGGTGGGTCCTGGTCCATTCACCCTCTATACAACCTGGGTGGGTTCTGGTCCATTCACCCTCTATACAACCTGGGTGGGTCCTGGTCCATTCCCCCTCTATACAACCTGGGTGGGTCCTGGTCCATTCACCCTCTATACAACCTGGTTGGGTTCTGGTCCATTCCCCCTCTATACAACCTGGGTGGGTCCTGGTCCATTCCCCCTCTATACAACCTGGGTGGGTCCTGGTCCATTCCCCCTCTATACAACCTGGGTGGGTCCTGGTCCATTCACCCTCTAGACAACCCGGGTGGGTCCTGGTCCATTCCCCCTCTATACAACCTGGGTGGGTTCTGGTCCATTCACCCTCTATACAACCTGGGTGGGTCCTGGTCCATTCCCCCTCTATACAACCTGGGTGGGTTCTGGTCCATTCACCCTCTATACAACCTGGGTGGGTTCTGGTCCATTCACCCTCTATACAACCTGGTTGGGTGGGTTATACCTTTGTTCCTCTGATGGCTTGCCCTCGGAAATGTATGAATCTGTATTCATAGCTTTCTCACTCTCTCTCTCCTCCCTCTCCTCCCTCCCCCTCTCTCTCCCTCTCTCTCCCCCCACCTCCCCCTCTCTCCCTCTTTCTCTCCCTACCCTCTACCCTCCTCTCCCTCTGCCTCTCTCTCTCTCTCTCTCCCCGCTCCCTCTCTCCCCCTCTTCTCCCCCTCCTTTCTCAGACTCTGTCAGGGATGTTTGACTCCTGTTCTCCTCTGTTGGACGGTCTCATGAGGAACAGAGAGAACTGGATGCTCCTCGCCGAGACGGGGGAGGAAGGAGGAGAGGAGGAATAGAGAGAGGAACAGAGAGAACTGGATAGGTTGAGGAAGGAGGAGTGAGGAGAGAGGAAGAGGAGGCAGGAAGGAGAAAAGGAGGAGAGAGGACGGGAAGAGGGGGAGGATGAGAATGAGTGTATAAAACTATAATAATAATAATAATATGCCATTTAGCAGACGCTTTTATCAAAAGCGACTTACAGTCATGCGTGCATAATTTTTTTTGTGTATGGGTGGTCCCGGGGATCGAACCCACTACCCTGGCGTTACAAGCGCCGTGCTCTACCAGCTGAGCTACAGAGGACCACTACTCTGTAAAGTTCTCTCTCCGTCTCTACCTCTCTCTCTCATTCTCTCCCTCTCTCCCTCTCTCTCTCTCTCTCTCTCTCTCTCTCTCTCTCTCTCTCTCTCTCTCTCTCTGTCTCTCTGTCTCTCTGTCTCTCTGTCTCTCTGTCTCTCTGTCTCTCTGTCTCTCTCTCTCTCTCTTTCTGTCCCCCATCTCTCTCTCTCTCTCTCTCTGTCTCTCTCTCTCTGTCTCTGTCTCTCTCTACTATGTCCATGTACACTGGGGAGGCTCTACAGCCAAATGTCCTGTAGGATCTCAGTTGTTACACAGAAATAAGTTATGAATGACTTGGTTGTTTGTGTGGGATTCAATAAGAGTGGAGTATCACTGGTTATCGTTTGGGTTAGACCCTCCCCCAACAGCAACACACAACCATCACTGGTTATCGTCCGGGTTAGACCCTCCCCAAACAGCAACACACAACCATCACTGGTTATCGTCCGGGTTAGACCCTCCCCAAACAGCAACACACAACCATCACTGGTTATCGTCCGGGTTAGACCCTCCCCCAACAGCAACACACAACCATCACTGGTTATCGTCCGGTTTAGACCCTCCCCCAAACAGCAACACACAACCATCACTGGTTATCGTCCGGGTTAGACCCTCCCCCAACAGCAACACACAACCATCACTGGTTATCGTCCGGGTTAGACCCTCCCCCAACAGCAACACACAACCATCATTGGTTATCGTCCGGGTTAGACCCTCCCCCAACAGCAACACACAACCATCACTGGTTATCGTCCGGGTTAGACCCTCCCCCAACAGCAACACACAGCCATCACTGGTTATCGTCCTGGTTAGACCCTCCCCAAACAGCAACACACAACCATCACTGGTTATCGTCCGGGTTAGACCCTCCCCCAACAGCAACACACAACCATCACTGGTTATCGTCCGGGTTAGACCCTCCCCAAACAGCAACACACAACCATCATTGGTTATCGTTTGGGTTAGACCCTCCCCAAACAGCAACACACAACCATCACTGGTTATCGTCCGGGTTAGACCCTCCCCCAACAGCAACACACAGCCATCACTGGTTATCGTCCGGGTTAGACCCTCCCCAAACAGCAACACACAACCATCACTGGTTATCGTCCGGGTTAGACCCTCCCCCAACAGCAACACACAACCATCACTGGTTATCGTCCAGGTAGACCCTCCCCCAACAGCAACCATCACTGGTTATCATTTGGGTTAGACCCTCCCCCAACAGCAACACACAGCCATCCTTTCACCAGCCTATACAGGAACTCGATCTCTCTCAACTCTACATTAATAATGTGTCTCTCCAGATAGCACTACTGGGTGATCTGAAAAGTCATAGTCAATCCATCAATAATATAATAATACTTTTTTGCAAAAATGTTTATTTTCAATTTACAATCTGTAGAAACAATGAGAATAGAAGGGTTCAGAACTTTTGTAAAACATCACAGTACAGTTGGAAAATATATATGGCAAATAGAAATCCAATATGGATGGTGTTATGAGATAGATGGGTGGAGCTGAAGGATGGGACTAATAACAACTAACAACAACTAATAACAACAAGATAACTAATGTAAAGCATACTGTGTCCATAATAAGTATATAGGTTGTAGGTTGACAGCTTTTGTGAAAAGAGCACAGTTAGAAAGATATGGCATATAGAAGCAAACCGGATGGACATCATGAAAATGATCGGAGGAAGTTCAGGAGTAAAAACAAACAAAATAGAATTATTGTAAAATTGACTGTGTCCATAAAATGTATATAGTATGTATAAGCTGGAAGTAGAGGCTTAAGCGTTGTTGTTCACTAGTTTACTCCAATTAGGGAAGGGATGGTGGGGTTGGAAAGTAATAAAGGGGAATATATTTTTTTAAAGGATATGTATGTACAGTGGGGAAAAAAAGTATTTAGTCAGCCACCAGTTGTGCAAGTTCTCCCACTTAAAAAGATGAGAGAGGCCTGTAATTTTCATCATAGGTACACGTCAACTATGACAGACAAATTGAGGAGAAAAAATCCAGAAAATCACATTGTAGGATTTTTAATGAATTTATTTGCAAATTATGGTGGAAAATAAGTATTTGGTCACCTACAAACAAGCAAGATTTCTGGCTCTCACAGACCTGTAACTTCTTCTTTAAGAGGCTCCTCTGTCCTCCACTCGTTACCTGTATTAATGGCACCTGTTTGAACTTGTTATCAGTATAAAAGACACCTGTCCACAACCTCAAACAGTCACACTCCAAACTCCACTATGGCCAAGACCAAAGAGCTGTCAAAGGACACCAGAAACAAAATTGTAGACCTGCACCAGGCTGTGAAGACTGAATCTGCAATAGGTAAGCAGCTTGGTTTGAAGAAATCAACTGTGGGAGCAATTATTAGGAAATGGAAGACATACAAGACCACTGATAATCTCCCTCGATCTGGGGCTCCACGCAAGATCTCACCCCGTGGGGTCAAAATGATCACAAGAACGGTGAGCAAAAATCCCAGAACCACACGGGGGGACCTAGTGAATGACCTGCAGAGAGCTGGGACCAAAGTCACAAAGCCTACCATCAGTAACACATTACGCCGCCAGGGACTCAAATCCTGCAGTGCCAGACGTGTCCCCCTGCTTAAGCCAGTACATGTCCAGGCCCGTCTGAAGTTTGCTAGAGTGCATTTGGATGATCCAGAAGAGGATTGGGAGAATGTCATATGGTCAGATGAAACCAAAATAGAACTTTTTGGTAAAAACTCAACTCGTCGTATTTGGAGGACAAAGAATGCTGAGTTGCATCCAAAGAACACCATACCTACTGTGAAGCATGGGGGTGGAAACATCATGCTTTGGGGCTGTTTTTCTGCAAAGGGACCAGGACGACTGATCCGTGTAAAGGAAAGAATGAATGAGGCCATGTATCGTGAGATTTTGAGTGAAAACCTCCTTCCATCAGCAAGGGCATTGAAGATGAAACATGGCTGGGTCTTTCAGCATGACAATGATCCCAAACACACCGCCCGGGCAACGAAGGAGTGGCTTCGTAAGAAGGTTCTGGAGTGGCCTAGCCAGTCTCCAGATCTCAACCCCATAGAACATCTTTGGATGGAGTTGAAAGTCCGTGTTGCCCAGCGACAGCCCCAAAACATCACTGCTCTAGAGGAGATCTGCATGGAAGAATGGGCCAAAATACCAGCAACAGTGTGTGAAAACCTTGTGAAGACTTACAGAAAACGTTTGACCTGTGTCATTGCCAACAAAGGGTATATAACAAAGTATTGAGAAACTTTTGTTATTGACCAAATACTTATTTTCCACCATAATTTGCAAATAAATTCATTAAAAATCCTACAATGTGATTTTCTGGATTTTTCCCCCTCATTTTGTCTGTCATAGTGGACGTGTACCTATGATAAAAATTACAGGCCTCTCTCATCTTTTGAAGTGGGAGAACTTGCACAATTGGTGGCTGACTAAATACTTTTTTTCCCCACTGTCTGTGTATGTATGTATGTGTATATATGTATGTGTATGTATATATATATATATATATATATATATATATATATATATATATATATTTATATTTGTGAGAAGAAAAAAAACATATGGGGGATTGGAAGTAATGCAGACAATTACATTGATGGAAGTTACAATCTATCTGCAATATTAAAGCTGATCTACCCCCCAAAGCAATATAATAATAATAATAATAATAATAATAATAATAATAATAATGTATCTCCCCTGGTTTAACCTGGAACTCTTATCTCTCTCAACTCTACATTAATAATGTATCTCCCCTGGTGCCAAGAGTGTACAAAGCTGTCATCAAGGCAAAGGTTGGCTATTTGAAGAATCTCAAAATATAAAATATGTTTTGATTTGTTTAACACTTTTTTTTTGGTTATTACATGATTCCATGTGTGTTATTTCCTAGTTTTGACGTCTTCACTATTTATTCTACAATGTAGAAAATAGTAAAAAAATAAAGAAAAACCCTTGAATGAGTCGGTGTTGTAAAACATTTGACCGGTAGTGTATGACTCTTAGAGCAGAGCTGCCAAGACCTCTTCCTGGAGATCTGCCGTCCTGGGGGTTTTCAGTCCAACACCCTTCCTGGAGATCTGCCGTCCTGGGGGTTTTCAGTCCAACACCCTTCCTGGAGATCTACCGTCCTGGGGGTTTTCAGTCCAACACCCTTCCTGGAGATCTGCCGTCCTGGGGGTTTTCAGTCCAACACCCTTCCTGGAGATCTGCCGTCCTGGGGGTTTTCAGTCCAACACTAATTTAACACACCTGATTTGAATCAACAGAATAAGACTATATGCTGCTTGAATCAACATAATAAGACTATATGCTGCTTGAATCAACATAATAAGACTATATGCTGCTTGAATCAACAGAATAAGACTATATGCTGCTTGAATCAACAGAATAAGACTATATGCTGCTTGAATCAACAGAATAAGACTATGTGCTGTTTGAATCAACAGAATAAGACTATATGCTGCTTGAATCAACAGAATAAGACTATATGCTGTTTGAATCAACAGAATAAGACTATATGCTGCTTGAATCAACATAATAAGACTATATGCTGCTTGAATCAACATAATAAGACTATGTGCTGTTTGAATCAACAGAATAAGACTATATGCTGCTTGAATCAACAGAATAAGACTATATTCTGCTTGAATCAACATAATAAGACTATGTACTGCTTGAATCAGCAGTGTGTGTGTGGTATATAACTTTAATAAACGTTTTTATATACGACTGTGGTTCTTGTGTTTGTATCAGTATGTTCATAGAGTTCATACATTAACTTTACAGTTCAACCTAGGTTATAGGTCATAGGTCATAGGATCACCACCTCAAGCTGAACCCTGGCAAGACGGAGCTGCTCTTCCTCCCGGGGAAGGACTGCCCGTTCCATGATCTCGCCATCACGGTTGACAACTCCGTTGTGTCCTCCTCCCAGAGTGCGAAGAGCCTTGGCGTGACCCTGGACAACACCCTGTCGTTCTCCGCTAACATCAAGGCGGTGACCCGATCCTGCAGGTTCATGCTCTACAACATTCGGAGAGTACGACCCTGCCTTACACAGGAAGCGGCACAGGTCCTAATCCAGGCACTTGTCATCTCCCGTCTGGATTACTGCAACTCGCTGTTGGCTGGGCTCCCTGCCTGTGCCATTAAACCCCTACAACTCATCCAGAATGCCGCAGCCCGTCTGGTGTTCAACCTTCCCAAGTTCTCTCACGTCACCCCCCTCCTCCGCACACTCCACTGGCTTCCAGTTGAAGCTCGCATCCGTTACAAGACCATGGTGCTTGCCTATGGAGCAGTGAGGGGAACGGCACCTCCGTACCTTCAGGCTCTGATCAGTCCCTACACCCAAACGAGGGCATTGCGTTCATCCACCTCTGGCCTGCTGGCTCCCCTTCCTCTGCGGAAGCACAGTTCCCGCTCAGCCCAGTCAAAACTGTTCGCTGCTCTGGCACCCCAATGGTGGAACAAGCTCCCTCACGACGCCAGGACAGCGGAGTCACTCACCACCTTCCGGAGACATTTGAAACCCCACCTCTTTAAGGAATACCTGGGATAGGATGAAGTAATCCTTCTAGCCCCCCCCCCCCCCCCCCTAAAGCTATAGGGTGAATGCACCAATTTGTAAGTCGCTCTGGATAAGAGCGTCTGCTAAATGACTTAAATGTAAATGTAATGTAAATGTTATAGGTCATAGGTTATAGGTTATAGGTTATATTTATTTACATTTATTTACATTTATTTAATTTTTATTTATTTAGAAGAGGCATAATGTATTATCTATATTTGTATAATATCTATATCTTTATAATATATTAATAATAAACATTATCTGTATATCTATATAATCTTTATAATATATTGCAATAATAAACATCTGCATAATATCTATATAATCTTTATAATATATTGTAATAATAAACATTATCTGTATTATATCTATATAATCTTTATAATATATTGTAATAATAAACATCTGTATTATATCGATATAATCTTTATAATATATTGCAATAATAAACATCTGTATAATATCTATATAATCTTTATAATATATTGTAATAATAAACATCTGTATTATATCTAAATAATCTTTATAATATATTGCAATAATAAACATCTGTATAATATCTATATAATCTTTATAATATATTGTAATAATAAACATTATCTGTATTATATCTACAGTGGGGAAAAAAGTATTTAGTCAGCCACCAATTGTGCAAGTTCTCCCACTTAAAAAGATGAGAGAGGCCTGTAATTTTCACCATAGGTACGCGTCAACTATGACAGACAAAATTAGGAAAAAAAATCCAGAAAATCACATTGTAGGATTTTTTATGAATTTATTTGCAAATTACGGTGGAAAATAAGTATTTGGTCAATAACAAAAGTTTCTCAATACTTTGTTATATACCCTTTGTTGGCAATGACACAGGTCAAACGTTTTCTGTAAGTCTTCACAAGGTTTTCACACACTGTTGCTGGTATTTTGGCCCATTCCTCCATGCAGATCTCCTCTAGAGCAGTGATGTTTTGGGGCTGTCGCTGGGCAACACGGACTTTCAACTCCCTCCAAAGATGTTCTATGGGGTTGAGATCTGGAGACTGGCTAGGCCACTCCACGACCTTGAAATGCTTCTTACGAAGCCACTCCTTCGTTGCCCGGGCGGTGTGTTTGGGATCATTGTCATGCTGAAAGACCCAGCCACGTTTCATCTTCAATGCCCTTGCTGATGGAAGGAGGTTTTCACTCAAAATCTCACGATACATGGCCCCATTCATTCTTTCCTTTACACGGATCAGTCGTCCTGGTCCCTTTGCAGAAAAACAGCCCCAAAGCATGATGTTTCCACCCCCATGCTTCACAGTAGGTATGGTGTTCTTTGGATGCAACTCAGCATTCTTTGTCCTCCAAACACGACGAGTTGAGTTTTTACCAAAAAGTTATATTTTGGTTTCATCTGACCATATGACATTCTCCCAATCCTCTTCTGGATCATCCAAATGCACTCTAGCAAACTTCAGACGGGCCTGGACATGTACTGGCTTAAGCAGGGGGACACGTCTGGCACTGCAGGATTTGAGTCCCTGGCGGCGTAGTGTGTTACTGATGGTAGGCTTTGTTACTTTGGTCCCAGCTCTCTGCAGGTCATTCACTAGGTACCCCGTGTGGTTCTGGGATTTTTGCTCACCGTTCTTGTGATCATTTTGACCCCACGGGGTGAGAGCTTGCGTGGAGCCCCAGATCGAGGGAGATTATCAGTGGTCTTGTATGTCTTCCATTTCCTAATAATTGCTCCCACAGTTGATTCCTTCAAACCAAGCTGCTTACCTATTGCAGATTCAGTCTTCCCAGCCTGGTGCAGGTCTACAATTTTGTTTCTGGTGTCCTTTGACAACTCTTTGGTCTTGGCCATAGTGGAGTTTGGAGTGTGACTGTTTGAGGTTGTGGACAGGTGTCTTTTATACTGATAACAAGTTCAAACAGGTGCCATTAATACAGGTAACGAGTGGAGGACAGAGGAGCCTCTTAAAGAAGAAGTTACAGGTCTGTGAGAGCCAGAAATCTTGCTTGTTTGTAGGTGACCAAATCCTAATTTCCACCATAATTTGCAAATAAATTCATTAAAAATCCTACAATGTGATTTTCCTGATTTTTTTTTCTTTTTTTCTTTTCTTATGATGAAAATTACAGGCCTCTCTCATCTTTTTAAGTGGGAGAACTTGCACAATTGGTGGCTGACTAAATACTTTTTTTCCCCACTGTATATAATCTTTATAATATATTGTAATAATAAACATCTGTATAATATGTATATAATCTTTATAATATATTGCAATAATAACCATCTGTATAATATCTATATATTCTTTATAATATATTGTAATAATAAACATCTGTATAAT
This sequence comes from Coregonus lavaretus, assembly GCF_964263955.1. Lineage (NCBI taxonomy): Eukaryota > Metazoa > Chordata > Actinopteri > Salmoniformes > Salmonidae > Coregonus > Coregonus lavaretus. The sequence continues at coordinate 21,934 of NW_028157653.1, forward strand.
ATCTATATAATCTTTATAATATATTGCAATAATAAACATCTGTATAATATCTATATAATCTTTATAATATATTGCAATAATAACCATCTGTATAATATCTATATATTCTTTATAATATATTGTAATAATAAACATCTGTATAATATCTATATAATCTTTATAATATATTGCAATAATAAACATCTGTATAATATCTATATAATCTTTATAATATATTGCAATAATAAACATCTGTATAATATCTATATAATCTTTATAATATATTGCAATAATAAACATCTGTATTATATCTATATAATCTTTATAATATATTGTAATAATAAACATTATCTGTATTATATCTATATAATCTTTATAATATATTGCAATAATAAACATCTGTATAATATCTATATATACTTTATAATATATTGTAATAATAAACATCTGTATAATATCTATATAATCTTTATAATATATTGCAATAATATCTGTTATGTTTGTTATTTTAAATAATGACAAACCGGGTCGTAGGTGGAATTACTTTTAATACACAGATCCTTCAGCTAGCGATCTCCTTGTGTAGCCATGCAAGGCATACTTCAACTTCCCCCCCCTTGCATAGCCTGCTGGGTAACGTAGTCTTTGTGTTATTAACACATAACAACACATCTTCCTTCCTTTAAAAGAAAACTACTTTTTCTCTGTAACTAAACATGTCACATCACATTTGTTTACTCAACCTGCATAACATGCAATTTTCAATAACACATTTTTTCCCCCATTTTTGTCCCCTCAACTAAATGCAGTCTCTGTCCAACAATACTCTATTGTTGCTCTATTTCTTTTCACATAAAAACATCCAATCCAGGTGCCCCTTTAAAAAAAAATTAAAAAAAAATAATAATAGCAATTCTCAATAAGCCTTTCAGGGGCTCTGACGGTCCTTTTTGGTCGTTCTGCTGAAGTGCTTTCTGAAGCAGTTGGACAGCGTTCATTGTCAGTCAGGGTGTTCTGACTGAATTGTCCATTGGTAAAGGCATTTGACGCTTCAGCAGTATCCTCCTGATAATCCTCAGTCCCTTGAGTGAATGGCTGAAGCCTTAGATCCACTCTGTTTTCGTCTCAGTTGTGATCCATGCTCCGTTTGGATCTCATAGGATCGCGGTGCAACTTCTCTCTGCACGCACCCTCGCTGCATCCAGGTTCCTGTAGTGATGTCTCGGAGTCGTACACGATCTCCAGGTTTCAGTTCAGGTAAGTGTTTTGCACTTTTGTCGTGTCGCTGTTTTTGTCTTTCTGTTTTTCCTTTGCGAGTTTGACGTTGTGAGCACCTCTGGGTGTTAGCAAGTGTCGTGTCTGTTGTTGGTGGCTATTGCTGTCAACAAGGAGTCCGCTTAGGCTGCACTGTGATTAGAGGCTTTTATTAATATCACACGTTTACAGCATAAGTGACAGATGTCATGACCACCCGGAGAGCGACGCCTCAGATTGCAATGGCCGCTCTGACTTCTTCTTCGTCTAGCCCCTACTTATAAACAATGCAAAAAGATGGGTGCTCCCTCTTCTGGCCAATCACCTGTCTCCCCTGGGGCGTCACCCTCCAAACGGCTCCATTTGAACTAAGATCATAAAAACATTTAACAAAGGCATAATCCTAATACACGACACAAGTCCTCATGGATGGGTAGGTTGGTTCTGATGCGACGTCCCATCAACATTTGTGCAGGTGAAAGTCCGTTCTGCAGCGGTGCGCTGCGGTAGCTCATCAGACTTTTTAGGAAGTCCTCCTTTCTATCACTTGCCTTTTTCATCAGACCTTTGACTATTTCGACTGAACTTTCTGCTAAGCCGTTGGACCTTGGGTAGTTGGGGCTGGAGGTGTTGTGTCGGAATCCCCAGTCATTAGCGAACGATCGGAATTCAGAACTTGAGAACTGCGGGCCATTGTCCGAGTACAGTTTCATACGCAACCCCATGGTCTCGCGAAGACTGATTTCAGGTAAGTGATTACAGCTTTGCTGGAGGTAGTTGGCAGTGTTGCTACTTCAGGGTACTTTTGAGCAGTAGTCGGTAACAACAATGTGACTTTAGCCATTGCAGTCGAAAAAGGTAAACTCCAACTCTGTAGTAAGGGTCGGTTGGGTACTGGATGAGGCGTTAGCGGTTCTGCTTGATGCTTCGGCCTGTAGGTAAGAGCGTCTGCTAAATGTCTAAAACGTAAATATAGGGTACTTCATCCACCACTGGTCTCTACTATGGAACTCTGGGACGCAATTCTTCCTCCGCTCCGCTAGATGGCGCTGTGAATGACTTCCCAATGGCAGAAGTCCCAAATGTGTTGTTGTTAGCGCGACAGCTGTGTGCTTGTTTGCTGTCGGACGGAGAAGAGGGAAAAGATGGCAGGGCGCGGGAAACGAAAAACTAAATCTACTCCCCAGGTATTGTCATTTTTAAGTTCCATAAACCCAGCAGTCTACAAGCAATATATATCTGTGGGAACAGTGATAGGATGGTTTGAGCCAGCGAGCTATGCAGCAGGTGGATGGGGCCACTATGGCACTTACATGGCTGTCTAGCTAGCTAGCCTATTGGTCCTGCTTCGTGCTAGCTAGCTAACAAACTCAACGTGTCTCCAAACATTTTCAATTTTTAGCAGTAAGCTTCGGTTATAGTACTGTTTTCCCAAGATATAGTAGCCAGATCAATATATTATTATAACTGGCTAACAAACCGATAACCGTTGACAGCATCCCATCGGCTTTTTGCAGAGCGAACTGCTCAGGGTAACGTTCATTAGGACACACCGTAGCAAATCGATTTGCAACGGAAAACGAGCGTTTCTTATTGTAATCCCGGGCGCGTTCAGCAGGACGCAACGTTTTGGAACGTTCAGATGAAAATAGACTATTGTAGAACAAACATGCCTCTCTGACATGTAGAATAAGTAATCACATCGTCTCTATTCATGGCATTTCAATCTGCAACTGAACGTGGCCCTGGTAGTCCCTCCCCTTTCTCAGTCCTTTTATTCCATTTGGTGTCTAACGAATACACCTAGTTATCCAACACATCTTCAAACTTGACTGAACCAGCTGCTGTAACGTCCAACTGTTTACACTAGCGTAGTGAATTGAATTTCACCGACCGACCGTTGTTCTTCAGGAGTCGGACTCTGCCAACGGGGAGTTGAAGAAGAAAGCCCGGCCAGAGGAGCCGACAGCCGGACCGACCTCTGCTGAGGTGCCGACCGGACTGAGGGAGGAGGTGGAGGGGCTCTATAAGCTCCGGATGCCCGAAGACTTCTACCTCTTCTGGGACTTCTGCTCTTGGCTCAGCCCCGACAACCCCCGGGGTAGGATCACTCACTCACCCACAACCAGCCCCCCTGACAACCCCCGGGGTAGGATCACTCACTCACCCACAACCAGCCCCCTGACAACCCCCGGGGTAGGATCACTCACTCACCCACAACCAGCCCCCCGACAACCCCCGGGGTAGGATCACTCACTCACCCACAACCAGCCCCCCTGACAACCCCCGGGGTAGGATCACTCACTCACACACAACCAGCCCCCTGACAACCCCCGGGGTAGGCCACTCACTCACCCACAGTCCGCATCACTCCAGTCAGTCCCATCTGTCTATAACACACTCACCCACAGTCCGCATCACTCCAGTCAGTCCCATCTGTCTATAACACACTCACCCACAGTCCGCATCACTCCAGTCAGTCCCATCTGTCTATAACACACTCACCCACAGTCCGCATCACTCCAGTCAGTCCCATCTGTCTATAACACACTCACCCACAGTCCGCATCACTCCAGTCAGTCCCATCTGTCTATAACACACTCACCCACAGTCCGCATCACTCCAGTCCCATCTGTCTATAACACACTCACCCACAGTCCGCATCACTCCAGTCAGTCCCATCTGTCTATAACACACTCACCCACAGTCCGCATCCCTCCAGTCAGTCCCATCTGTCTATAACACACTCACCCACAGTCCGCATCACTCCAGTCAGTCCCATCTGTCTATAACACACTCACCCACAGTCCGCATCACTCCAGTCAGTCCTATCTGTCTATAACACACTCACCCACAGTCCGCATCACTCCAGTCAGTCCCATCTGTCTATAACACACTCACCCACAACCAGCATCACTCCAGTCAGTCCCATCTGTCTATAACACACTCACCCACAGTCCGCATCACTCCAGTCAGTCCCATCTGTCTATAACACACTCACCCACAACCAGCATCACTCCAGTCAGTCCCATCTGTCTATAACACACTCACCCACAGTCCGCATCACTCCAGTCAGTCCCATCTGTCTATAACACACTCACCCACAGTCCGCATCACTCCAGTCAGTCCCATCTGTCTATAACACACTCACCCACAGTCCGCATCACTCCAGTCAGTCCCATCTGTCTATAACACACTCACCCACAGTCCGCATCACTCCAGTCAGTCCCATCTGTCTATAACACACTCACCCACAGTCCGCATCACTCCAGTCAGTCCCATCTGTCTATAACACACTCACCCACAGTCCGCATCACTCCAGTCAGTCCCATCTGTCTATAACACACTCACCCACAGTCCGCATCACTCCAGTCAGTCCCATCTGTCTATAACACACTCACCCACAGTCCGCATCACTCCAGTCAGTCCCATCTGTCTATAACACTCACTAACCCACAACCAGCATCACTCCAGTCAGTCCCATCTGTCTATAACACACTCACCCACAGTCCGCATCACTCCAGTCAGTCCCATCTGTCTATAACACTCACTAACCCACAACCAGCATCACTCCAGTCAGTCCCATCTGTCTATAACACACTCACCCACAGTCCGCATCACTCCAGTCAGTCCCATCTGTCTGTAACACACTCACCCACAGTCCGCATCACTCCAGTCAGTCCCATCTGTCTATAACACACTCACCCACAGTCCGCATCACTCCAGTCAGTCCCATCTGTCTATAACACTAACCCACAGTCCGCATCACTCCAGTCAGTCCCATCTGTCTATAACACACTCACCCACAGTCCGCATCCCTCCAGTCAGTCCCATCTGTCTATAACACACTCACCCACAGTCCGCATCACTCCAGCCAGTCCCATCTGTCTATAACACACTCACCCACAGTCCGCATCCCTCCAGTCAGTCCCATCTGTCTATAACACACTCACCCACAGTCCGCATCACTCCAGTCAGTCCCATCTGTCTATAACACACTCACCCACAGTCCGCATCACTCCAGTCAGTCCCATCTGTCTATAACACACTCACCCACAGTCCGCATCACTCCAGCCAGTCCCATCTGTCTATAACACACTCACCCACAGTCCGCATCACTCCAGTCAGTCCCATCTGTCTATAACACACTCACCCACAGTCCGCATCACTCCAGTCAGTCCCATCTGTCTATAACACACTCACCCACAGTCCGCATCACTCCAGCCAGTCCCATCTGTCTATAACACACTCACCCACAGTCCGCATCACTCCAGTCAGTCCCGTCTGTCTATAACACTCACCCACAGTCCGCATCACTCCAGCCAGTCCCTATCTGTCTATAACACACTCACCCACAGTCCGCATCACTCCAGTCAGTCCCGTCTGTCTATAACACACTCACCCACAGTCCGCATCACTCCAGTCAGTCCCATCTGTCTATAACACACTCACCCACAGTCCGCATCACTCCAGCCAGTCCCATCTGTCTATAACACACTCACCCACAGTCCGCATCACTCCAGTCAGTCCCATCTGTCTATAACACACTCACCCACAGTCCGCATCACTCCAGCCAGTCCCATCTGTCTATAACACACTCACCCACAGTCCGCATCACTCCAGTCAGTCCCATCTGTCTATAACACACTCACCCACAGTCCGCATCACTCCAGCCAGTCCCATCTGTCTATAACACACTCACCCACAGTCCGCATCACTCCAGTCAGTCCCCATCTGTCTATAACACACTCACCCACAGTCCGCATCACTCCAGCCAGTCCCATCTGTCTATAACACACTCACCCACAGTCCGCATCACTCCAGTCAGTCCCATCTGTCTATAACACACTCACCCACAGTCCGCATCACTCCAGTCAGTCCCATCTGTCTATAACACACTCACCCACAGTCCGCATCACTCCAGCCAGTCCCATCTGTCTATAACACACTCACCCACAGTCCGCATCACTCCAGTCAGTCCCATCTGTCTATAACACACTCACCCACAGTCCGCATCACTCCAGTCAGTCCCATCTGTCTATAACACACTCACCCACAGTCCGCATCACTCCAGCCAGTCCCATCTGTCTATAACACACTCACCCACAGTCCGCATCACTCCAGTCAGTCCCATCTGTCTATAACACACTCACCCACAGTCCGCATCACTCCAGTCAGTCCCGTCTGTCTATAACACACTCACCCACAGTCCGCATCACTCCAGTCAGTCCCATCTGTCTATAACACACTCACCCACAGTCCGCATCACTCCAGTCAGTCCCATCTGTCTATAACACACTCACCCACAGTCCGCATCACTCCAGTCAGTCCCATCTGTCTATAACACACTCACCCACAGTCCGCATCACTCCAGTCAGTCCCGTCTGTCTATAACACACTCACCCACAGTCCGCATCACTCCAGTCAGTCCCATCTGTCTATAACACACTCACCCACAGTCCGCATCACTCCAGTCAGTCCCATCTGTCTATAACACACTCACCCACAGTCCGCATCACTCCAGTCAGTCCCATCTGTCTATAACACACTCACCCACAGTCCGCATCACTCCAGTCAGTCCCGTCTGTCTATAACACACTCACCCACAGTCCGCATCACTCCAGTCAGTCCCATCTGTCTATAACACACTCACCCACAGTCCGCATCACTCCAGTCAGTCCCATCTGTCTATAACACACTCACCCACAGTCCGCATCACTCCAGTCAGTCCCATCTGTCTATAACACACTCACCCACAGTCCGCATCTCTCCAGCCAGTCCCATCTGTCTATAACACACTCACCCACAGTCCGCATCACTCCAGCCAGTCCCTATCTGTCTATAACACACTCACCCACAGTCCGCATCACTCCAGTCAGTCCCATCTGTCTATAACACACTCACCCACAGTCCGCATCACTCCAGTCAGTCCCATCTGTCTATAACACTCACCCACAGTCCGCATCACTCCAGCCAGTCCCATCTGTCTATAACACACTCACCCACAGTCCGCATCACTCCAGTCAGTCCCATCTGTCTATAACACACTCACCCACAACCAGCATCCCTCCAGTCAGTCCCATCTGTCTATAACACACTCACCCACAGTCCGCATCACTCCAGTCAGTCCCATCTGTCTATAACACACTCACCCACAGTCCGCATCACTCCAGCCAGTCCCATCTGTCTATAACACACTCACCCACAGTCCGCATCCCTCCAGTCAGTCCCATCTGTCTATAACACACTCACCCACAGTCCGCATCACTCCAGTCAGTCCCATCTGTCTATAACACACTCACCCACAGTCCGCATCACTCCAGTCAGTCCCATCTGTCTATAACACACTCACCCACAGTCCGCATCACTCCAGTCAGTCCCATCTGTCTATAACACACTCACCTAGGGCTGGGCGATATGGACAAAATATCATGTCACAGTAGTTTTTACGGTACGGCGGTATTTTATGTTTTTGAATAATAAAAGTTCTAAATATGTTTTCTGAGTAGTTCATGACCCAAGGGTGGCAACACATAAATTATAATTGATTTCAATGGGGGCTTTCTCCATTTTAAACTGTTCAATCAACCTCCAAACCCAAAAAATATTTTCAGCGTTTTTATCAATTTCTCCTGATTTCCTGTACTTTTATTATCATGTCCACACTGTGCCACGCAGCATGATAATGGAAAACAAAATCTAGGCCTAGTTAATTGAACTGTTGGAATCGTGGAAATAGAATGATTATTCTATAGTTGTAATATATTGGGCAGCACCTTGAATACACTGACATGGCAACAAATGAATAATCCACAGAGGAACTATTGACAGGGTAGGAACCAAAGCGTTCGTCAGTGTTTCCAGGTGACCTTAATTAGATGTTACATGACATGTTTTCATACTTCGTGTAGCTAGCTGGGCAACATATTCACGCTTGGCTTATTCCTCTCTGATAAGATACCGTTGCGCTAACACGCTTATCTAGCCATACAGCAGCACTGGTACCAGGCAGTATTAGCTAGCTAGCTACGTTTGCTCTGACTCTTAGTACATTTAGCAAGCTAGCCAGCTAACTAGCGATTAGCGGCTAACACAAATTATTTTAGCAACACCTTGCTAAGAAAAGACAAACTAGCAAAACAGTAGTTTGCAGACAGTAAGATACACAAACGAACAGTGTAATTATAGAAGGCTTGTGGAAAGCAGCGTGTCACCAACATTGTTGCATCTATCTGACCATGCGGAGTGAAAGTGCTGGTGACTCCGTGGTGGAGTAACTGCTCTCTCCTTGAGTGACGGGGCAGGGCTTGGTGTGGTTAGCGGCATGAAGCAGGAGAGGGAGGGAGGGAGAGATGACTCATCAAGCAAACGGGTAAACTAAAAACGGACATCAAAGACGGCGGAGTTAAGTATCACATTTAACAAACCAAACACTGAAATAAACGTTATAGAAGGTAAAGTGAAAACTCAAACCGGTCTGTGCATCAATACCGGTATATAGTCAAATACGGTATACAGCCCAGTCATACACTCACCCACAACCAGCATCACTCCAGTCAGTCCCTATCTGTCTATAACACTCACCCACAACCAGCATCACTCCAGTCAGTCCTATCTGTCTATAACACTCACCCACAACCAGCATCACTCCAGTCAGTCCTATCTGTCTATAACACTAACCCACAACCAGCATCACTCCAGTCAGTCCTATCTGTTTATAACACTCACCCACACCCAGCATCACTCCAGTCAGTCCTATCTGTCTAAAACACTCACTAACCCACAACCAGCATCACTCCAGTCAGTCCTATCTGTCTATAACACTCACCCACAACCAGCATCACTCCAGTCAGTCCTATCTGTCTAAAACACTCACCCACAACCAGCATCACTCCAGTCAGTCCTATCTATAACACTCACCCACAACCAGCATCACTCCAGTCAGTCCTATCTGTCTATAACACTAACCCACAACCAGCATCACTCCAGTCAGTCCTATCTATAACACTCACCCACAACCAGCATCACTCCAGTCAGTCCTATCTGTCTATAACACTAACCCACAACCAGCATCACTCCAGTCAGTCCTATCTGTCTAAAACACTCACTAACCCACGACCAGCATCACTCCAGTCAGTCCCTATCTGTTTATAACACTCACCCACAACCAGCATCACTCCAGTCAGTCCTATCTGTCTAAAACACTCACTAACCCACGACCAGCATCACTCCAGTCAGTCCCTATCTGTTTATAACACTCACCCACAACCAGCATCACTCCAGTCAGTCCTATCTGTCTATAACACTCACCCACAACCAGCATCCCTCCAGTCAGTCCTATCTGTCTAAAACACTCACCCACAGTCCGCATCACTCCAGTCAGTCCTATCTGTCTATAACACTCACTAACCCACAACCAGCATCACTCCAGTCAGTCCTATCTGTTTATAACACTAACCCACAACCAGCATCACTCCAGTCAGTCCCTATCTGTTTATAACACTCACCCACAACCAGCATCCCTCCAGTCAGTCCCTATCTGTCTAAAACACTCACCCACAACCAGCATCACTCCAGTCAGTCCTATCTGTTTATAACACTCACTAACCCACAACCAGCATCACTCCAGTCAGTCCTATCTGTCTATAACACTAACCCACAACCAGCATCACTCCAGTCTGTCACTATCTGTTTATAACACTCACCCACAACCAGCATCACTCCAGTCAGTCCTATCTGTCTATAACACTCACCCACAACCAGCATCCCTCCAGTCAGTCCTATCTGTCTAAAACACTCACTAACCCACAACCAGCATCACTCCAGTCAGTCCTATCTGTCTATAACACTCACCCACAACCAGCATCACTCCAGTCAGTCCTATCTGTCTATAACACTCACTAACCCACAACCAGCATCACTCCAGTCAGTCCTATATGTCTATAACACTCACCCACAACCAGCATCACTCCAGTCAGTCCTATCTGTCTATAACACTCACCCACAACCAGCATCACTCCAGTCAGTCCTATCTGTCTATAACACACTCACCCACAACCAGCATCCCTCCAGTCAGTCCTATCTGTCTAAAACACTCACCCACAACCAGCATCACTCCAGTCAGTCCTATCTGTCTAAAACACTCACTAACCCACAACCAGCATCACTCCAGTCAGTCCTATCTGTCTATAACACTAACCCACAACCAGCATCACTCCAGTCAGTCCTATCTATAACACTCACCCACAACCAGCATCACTCCAGTCAGTCCTATCTGTCTATAACACTAACCCACAACCAGCATCACTCCAGTCAGTCCTATCTGTCTAAAACACTCACTAACCCACGACCAGCATCACTCCAGTCAGTCCCTATCTGTTTATAACACTCACCCACAACCAGCATCACTCCAGTCAGTCCTATCTGTCTAAAACACTCACTAACCCACGACCAGCATCACTCCAGTCAGTCCCTATCTGTTTATAACACTCACCCACACCCAGCATCACTCCAGTCAGTCCTATCTGTCTATAACACTCACCCACAACCAGCATCCCTCCAGTCAGTCCTATCTGTCTAAAACACTCACCCACAGTCCGCATCACTCCAGTCAGTCCTTTCTGTCTATAACACTCACTAACCCACAACCAGCATCACTCCAGTCAGTCCTATCTGTTTATAACACTAACCCACAACCAGCATCACTCCAGTCAGTCCCTATCTGTTTATAACAATCACCCACAACCAGCATCCCTCCAGTCAGTCCCTATCTGTCTAAAACACTCACCCACAACCAGCATCACTCCAGTCAGTCCTATCTGTTTATAACACTCACTAACCCACAACCAGCATCACTCCAGTCAGTCCTATCTGTCTATAACACTAACCCACAACCAGCATCACTCCAGTCAGTCCCTATCTGTTTATAACACTCACCCACAACCAGCATCACTCCAGTCAGTCCTATCTGTCTATAACACTCACCCACAACCAGCATCCCTCCAGTCAGTCCTATCTGTCTAAAACACTCACTAACCCACAACCAGCATCACTCCAGTCAGTCCTATCTGTCTATAACACTCACCCACAACCAGCATCACTCCAGTCAGTCCTATCTGTCTATAACACTCACTAACCCACAACCAGCATCACTCTAGTCAGTCCTATATGTCTATAACACTCACCCACAACCAGCATCACTCCAGTCAGTCCTATCTGTCTATAACACTCACCCACAACCAGCATCACTCCAGTCAGTCCTATCTGTCTATATCACACTCACCCACAACCAGCATCCCTCCAGTCAGTCCTATCTGTCTAAAACACTCACCCACAACCAGCATCACTCCAGTCAGTCCTATCTGTCTAAAACACTCACCCACAACCAGCATCACTCCAGTCAGTCCTATCTGTTTATAACACTCACTAACCCACAACCAGCATCACTCCAGTCAGTCCTATCTGTTTATAACACTCACTAACCCACAACCAGCATCACTCCAGTCAGTCCTATCTGTCTATAACACTCACTAACCCACAACCAGCATCACTCCAGTCAGTCCTATCTGTTTATAACACTAACCCACAACCAGCATCACTCCAGTCAGTCCCTATCTGTTTATAACACTAACCCACAACCAGCATCCCTACAGTCAGTCCTATATGTCTATAACACTCACCCACAACCAGCATCACTCCAGTCAGTCCTATCTGTCTAAAACACTCACCCACAACCAGCATCACTCCAGTCAGTCCTATCTGTCTATAACACTCACCCACAACCAGCATCACTCCAGTCAGTCCTATCTGTCTATAACACTCACTAACCCACAACCAGCATCACTCCAGTCAGTCCTATCTGTTTATAACACTAACCCACAACCAGCATCACTCCAGTCAGTCCCTATCTGTTTATAACACTCACCCACAACCAGCATCCCTCCAGTCAGTCCTATCTGTCTAAAACACTCACTAACCCACGACCAGCATCACTCCAGTCAGTCCCTATCTGTTTATAACACTCACCCACAACCAGCATCACTCCAGTCAGTCCTATCTGTCTAAAACACTCACTAACCCACGACCAGCATCACTCCAGTCAGTCCTATCTGTCTATAACACTAACCCACAACCAGCATCCCTCCAGTCAGTCCTATCTGTCTATAACACTCACCCACAACCAGCATCCCTCCAGTCAGTCCTATCTGTCTAAAACACTAACCCACAACCAGCATCACTCCAGTCAGTCCTATCTGTCTATAACACTCACTAACCCACAACCAGCATCACTCCAGTCAGTCCTATCTGTTTATAACACTAACCCACAACCAGCATCACTCCAGTCAGTCCCTATCTGTTTATAACACTCACCCACAACCAGCATCACTCCAGTCAGTCCCATCTGTCTATAACACTCACCCACAACCAGCATCACTCCAGTCAGTCCCATCTGTCTATAACACTAACCCACAACCAGCATCACTCCAGTCAGTCCTATCTGTTTATAACACTAACCCACAACCAGCATCCCTCCAGTCAGTCCTATCTGTCTATAACACTCACTAACCCACAACCAGCATCCCTCCAGTCAGTCCTATCTGTCTATAACACTAACCCACAACCAGCATCCCTCCAGTCAGTCCTATCTGTCTATAACACTCACTAACCCACAACCAGCATCCCTCCAGTCAGTCCTATCTGTCTATAACACTAACCCACAACCAGCATCACTCCAGTCAGTCCTATCTGTCTATAACACTAACCCACAACCAGCATCCCTCCAGTCAGTCCTATCTGTCTATAACACTCACTAACCCACAACCAGCATCCCTCCAGTCAGTCCCATCTGTCTATAACACTAACCCACAACCAGCATCACTCCAGTCAGTCCCTATCTGTCTATAACACTCACCCACAACCAGCATCCCTCCAGTCAGTCCTATCTGTCTAAAACACTAACCCACAACCAGCATCACTCCAGTCAGTCCTATCTGTCTATAACACTCACTAACCCACAACCAGCATCACTCCAGTCAGTCCCTATCTGTTTATAACACTCACCCACAACCAGCATCACTCCAGTCAGTCCCTATCTGTTTATAACACTCACCCACAACCAGCATCACTCCAGTCAGTCCCATCTGTCTATAACACTAACCCACAACCAGCATCACTCCAGTCAGTCCCATCTGTCTATAACACTAACCCACAACCAGCATCACTCCAGTCAGTCCTATCTGTCTATAACACTAACCCACAACCAGCATCACTCCAGTCAGTCCCATCTGTCTATAACACTAACCCACAACCAGCATCACTCCAGTCAGTCCCATCTGTCTATAACACTAACCCACAACCAGCATCACTCCAGTCAGTCCCATCTGTCTATAACACTAACCCACAACCAGCATCACTCCAGTCAGTCCCTATCTGTTTATAACACTCACTAACCCACAACCAGCATCACTCCAGTCAGTCCCTATCTGTTTATAACACTCACCCACAACCAGCATCCCTCCAGTCAGTCCTATCCGTCTATATTAGGAAGGTGTCCTTTATGTTTTGTACACTAGGTGTATATAGGGAATAGGGTGCTATTTGGGACGTAACCTCTACATTCTACAGTAGGCCATCTCCTGGTACTAGTTTTCATGAAATGAACACCTTCCTAATATTGAGTTGAGCCCCCCCCCCCCCACCCCCCTTTTGCCCTCAGAACATCCTCAATTCTTCGGGGCATGGACTCTACAAGGTGTCGAAAGCGTTCCACAGGGATGCTGGCTCCATGTTGACTCCAATGCTTCCTCCAGTTGTGTCCAGTTGGCTGGATGTCCTTTGGGTGGACCATTCTTGATACACACGGGGTTACTACAGGTTACTACAGGTTACTACAGGTTACTACAGGTTACTACAGGTTACTACATGTCCCCTGTAGCTCAGTTGGTAGAGCGTGGCGCTTGCAACGCCAGGGTTGTGGGTTCGTTTCCCACGGGGGGGGAAAGTATGAAAATGTATGCACTCACTAACTGTAAGTCGCTCTGGATAAGAGCGTCTGCTAAATGACTAAAATGTTAAATGTAAAATGAAACTGTTGAGCGTGAAAAACCCAGCAGCGTTGCAGTTCTTGACACACTCAAACCGGTGCGCCTGGCACCTACTACCATACCCTGTTCAAAGGCACTTCAATCTTTTGTCTTGCCCATTCACCCTCTGAATGGCGCACATACACAATCCATGTCTCAATTGTCTCAATGCTTAAAAATCCTTATTTTAACCTGTGACATCAATAAGGGATCCTGGCTTTCACCTGGTCAGTCTATGTCATGGAAAGAGCAGGTGCTCCTAATGTTTTGTGCACTCGGTGTAATACAAGGATCATATTAACAACATATCATTCCTCCCCTCCTATCTCATGTGTATAGTCAAGTCATATATACAAGGATCATATTAACAGCATATCATTCCTCCCCTCCTCTCTCTAGACGCGCTGAAGGAAATTCTGGGTTTGAAGTTGGTTGGCCCATTTGACATCCTGGCGGAGGCCCACCGTAACTCAGCCAACCCCCGGCCCAACTACCACCTCCACTGGAGGTTCTTCTACGACCCTCCTGAGTACCAGACCGTAATACAGGGGAGTGGGGAGAACCTGCTACACATAGGTTACTACAGGTAATGACCCTACTACACATAGGTTACTACAGGTAATGACCATACTACACATGGGTTACTACAGGTAATGACCATACTACACATAGGTTACTACAGGTAATGACCATACTACACATGGGTTACTACAGGTAATGACCATACTACACATAGGTTACTACAGGTAATGACCCTACTACACATGGGTTACTACAGGTAATGACCCTACTACACATGGGTTACTACAGGTAATGACCCTACTACACATAGGTTACTACAGGTAATGACCCTACTACACATGGGTTACTACAGGTAATGACCCTACTACACATAGGTTACTACAGGTAATGACCCTACTACACATAGGTTACTACAGGTAATGACCATACTACACATAGGTTACTACAGGTAATGACCCTACTACACATGGGTTACTACAGGTAATGACCCTACTACACATGGGTTACTACAGGTAATGACCCTGCTACACATAGGTTACTACAGGTAATGACCATACTACACATAGGTTACTACAGGTAATGACCCTACTACACATAGGTTACTACAGGTAATGACCCTGCTACACATAGGTTACTACAGGTAATGACCATACTACACATGGGTTACTACAGGTAATGACCCTACTACACATGGGTTACTACAGGTAATGACCATACTACACATAGGTTACTACAGGTAATGACCATACTACACATGGGTTACTACAGGTAATGACCCTACTACACATGGGTTACTACAGGTAATGACCATACTACACATATGTTACTACAGGTAATGACCCTACTACACATAGGTTACTACAGGTAATGACCCTACTACACATAGGTTACTACAGGTAATGACCCTACTACACATAGGTTACTACAGGTAATGACCATACTACACATAGGTTACTACAGGTAATGACCCTACTACACATGGGTTACTACAGGTAATGACCCTACTACACATAGGTTACTACAGGTAATGACCCTACTACACATGGGTTACTACAGGTAATGACCATACTACACATAGGTTACTACAGGTAATGACCCTACTACACATGGGTTACTACAGGTAATGACCATACTACACATAGGTTACTACAGGTAATGACCCTACTACACATGGGTTACTACAGGTAATGACCATACTACACATAGGTTACTACAGGTAATGACCCTACTACACAGGTTACTACAGGTAATGACCCTACTACACATGGGTTACTACAGGTAGGGGTTACTACAGGTAATGACCATAATACACATAGGTTACTACAGGTAATGACCCTACTACACATGGGTTACTACAGGTAATGACCCTACTACACATAGGTTACTACAGGTAATGACCATACTACACATATGTTACTACAGGTAATGACCCTACTACACATAGGTTACTACAGGTAATGACCATAATACACATGGGTTACTACAGGTAATGACCATACTACACATAGGTTACTACAGGTAATGACCCTACTACACAGGTTACTACAGGTAATGACCCTACTACACTTGGGTTACTACAGGTAGGGGTTACTACAGGTAATGACCATACTACACATAGGTTACTACAGGTAATGACCCTACTACACATGGGTTACTACAGGTAATGACCCTACTACACATAGGTTACTACAGGTAATGACCATACTACACATAGGTTACTACAGGTAATGACCATACTACACATGGTTTACTACAGGTAATGACCATAATACAGGGGAGTGGGGACAACCTGCTACACATGGGTTACTACAGGTAATGACCCTACTACACATAGGTTACTACAGGTAATGACCCTACTACACATAGGTTACTACAGGTAATGACCATACTACACATAGGTTACTACAGGTAATGACCCTACTACACATAGGTTACTACAGGTAATGACCCTACTACACATAGGTTACTACAGGTAATGACCATACTACACATAGGTTACTACAGGTAATGACCCTACTACACATAGGTTACTACAGGTAATGACCCTACTACACATAGGTTACTACAGGTAATGACCATACTACACATAGGTTACTACAGGTAATGACCATACTACACATAGGTTACTACAGGTAATGACCATACTACACATAGGTTACTACAGGTAATGACCCTACTACACATAGGTTACTACAGGTAATGACCATACTAGACATGGGTTACTACAGGTAATGACCATACTACACATGGGTTACTACAGGTTACTACAGGTAATGACCATACTACACATGGGTTACTACAGGTAATGACCATACTACACATAGGTTACTACAGGTAATGACCATACTACACATGGGTTACTACAGGTAATGACCCTACTACACATAGGTTACTACAGGTAATGACCCTACTACACATAGGTTACTACAGGTAATGACCATACTACACATAGGTTACTACAGGTAATGACCCTACTACACATGGGTTACTACAGGTAATGACCATACTACACATAGGTTACTACAGGTAATGACCCTACTACACATAGGTTACTACAGGTAATGACTATACTACACATAGGTTACTACAGGTAATGACCCTACTACACATAGGTTACTACAGGTAATGACCATACTACACATAGGTTACTACAGGTAATGACCCTACTACACATAGGTTACTACAGGTAATGACTATACTACACATAGGTTACTACAGGTAATGACCCTACTACACATAGGTTACTACAGGTAATGACCATACTACACATAGGTTACTACAGGTAATGACCATACTACACATAGGTTACTACAGGTAATGACTATACTACACATAGGTTACTACAGGTAATGACCCTACTACACATAGGTTACTACAGGTAATGACCATACTACACATAGGTTACTACAGGTAATGACCCTACTACACATAGGTTACTACAGGTAATGACCCTACTACACATAGGTTACTACAGGTAATGACCATACTACACATAGGTTACTACAGGTAATGACCATACTACACATAGGTTACTACAGGTAATGACCATACTACACATAGGTTACTACAGGTAATGACCATACTACACATAGGTTACTACAGGTAATGACCCTACTACACATGGGTTACTACAGGTAATGACCATAATACACATAGGTTACTACAGGTAATGACCATACTACACATAGGTTACTACAGGTTACTACAGGTAATGGATCACATAAATATCTCTCTAGGTTTCCATCTAATTTGCGACATTTTCATGTGAATATTATAAATTCTGCATACAAAAATGCACATTTTCCCATCACAGGTGTGTTTCCATCAAACTGACTTGTTGAGGAGGCTCTGTGTGATGACATAGTGCTCATTAACACTGCTGTTCTTAAGTTTTCATGTACAGGCGGAATGTATCGTCACGCTCACTAGTGGTTAGACGGGAGTTTAGTCTTCATAAACCGTCTTGTGTTTTCCAGAGAGGAACAGCATCCCTTTACAACATGGTCATATTTATCTCCCCCTCTATTTTCCAGAGATAGTCCGGACTCCCTGCCTGTGTTCCTAGGGGAGAATGAAGCCAAGAAGGGCTGTACCATCACGCAGATGGGGGACAACATGTTTGCTGCTGTCCAGTGAGTGTCCTCCACTAACTAACTAACACACACACAACACATGGACCATTTAAACTAACACAATGACAAGACAATCCACTGGTTGGAGTGATTACTTATCAAGACTCTCACATTACTTATCAAGACTCTCATTACTTATCAAGACTCACTCTCTCCTCCCTCATCCCCTCTCCTCACTCTCTCCTCCCTCACATCCCCTCACTCTCTCCTCCCTCACCATCCCCTCTCCCTCCTCCCTCACCATCCCCTCACTCTCTCCTCCCTCACCATCCCCTCACTCTCTCCTCCCTCACCATCCCCTCACTCTCTCCTCCCTCACCATCCCCTCTCCCTCCTCCCTCACCATCCCCTCACACTTTCCTCCCTCACCATCCCCTCACTCTCTCCTCCCTCACCATCCCCTCAATCTCTCCTCCCTCACCATCCCCCTCTCTCTTCCCTCACCATTCCCACACTCTCCTCCCTCACCATCCCCTCTCTCTCCTCCCTCACCATCCCCTCACACTCTCTCCTCCCTCACCATCCCGCTCTCTCTCCTCCCTCACCATCCTCTCACTCTCTCCTCCCTCACCATCCCCTCACTCTCTCTTCCCTCACCATCCCGCTCTCTCTCCTCCCTCACCATCCCCTCACTCTCTCTCCATCTCTTCCTCCCCCTCTCTCTCGTCCTATCTCTGGCCCAACTCTCCCCCCTTCTCTATCTCTCCCTCCTGTTCTCTCTCCTTCAGTCTGTTTCTGGGTAGGAAGAGGAAGGAGAGGGGCGGGCGTAAGGAAGGGGGCAGGGCTCTGGAGAACCTGGGGGAAGAGTTAAGAGAGAGGGCGGAGTCTCTGGGCTTTTCTCTGGAGCAGAAGACCAAAGGCATGAAGCAGAGAGACAAGAAGGTAACCCCCCTACTGACACAGTACTAGAAGGTAACCCCCCTACTGACACAGTACTAGAAGGTAACCCCCCTACTGACACAGTACTAGAAGGTAACCCCCCTACTGACACAGTACTAGAAGGTAACCCCCCTACTGACACAATACTAGAAGGTAACCCCCCTACTGACACAGTACTAGAAGGTAACCCAGTACTGACACAGTACTAGAAGGTAACCCAGTACTGACACAGTACTAGAAGGTAACCCCCCTACTGACACAGTACTAGAAGGTAACCCCCCTACTGACACAGTACTAGAAGGTAACCCCCCTACTGACACAGTACTAGAAGGTAACCCAGTACTGACACAGTACTAGAAGGTAACCCCCCTACTGACACAGTACTAGAAGGTAACCCCCCTACTGACACAGTACTAGAAGGTAACCCCCCTACTGACACAGTACTAGAAGGTAACCCAGTACTGACACAGTACTAGAAGGTAACCCCCCTACTGACACAGTACTAGAAGGTAACCCCCCTACTGACACAGTACTAGAAGGTAACCCCCCTACTGACACAGTACTAGAAGGTAACCCAGTACTGACACAGTACTAGAAGGTAACCCCCCTACTGACACAGTACTAGAAGGTAACCCCCCTACTGACACAGTACTAGAAGGTAACCCCCCTACTGACACAGTACTAGAAGGTAACCCAGTACTGACACAGTACTAGAAGGTAACCCCCCTACTGACACAGTACTAGAAGGTAACCCCCTACTGACACAGTACTAGAAGGTAACCCCCCTACTGACACAGTACTAGAAGGTAACCCCCCCCTACTGACACAGTACTAGAAGGTAACCCCCCTACTGACACAGTACTAGAAGGTAACCCAGTACTGACACAGTACTAGAAGGTAACCCCCCTACTGACACAGTACTAGAAGGTAACCCCCCTACTGACACAGTACTAGAAGGTAACCCCCCTACTGACACAGTACTAGAAGGTAACCCCCCTACTGACACAGTACTAGAAGGTAACCCAGTACTGACACAGTACTAGAAGGTAACCCCCCTACTGACACAGTACTAGAAGGTAACCCCCTACTGACACAGTACTAGAAGGTAACCCAGTACTGACACAGTACTAGAAGGTAACCCCCCTACTGACACAGTACTAGAAGGTAACCCCCCTACTGACACAGTACTAGAAGGTAACCCCCCTACTGACACAGTACTAGAAGGTAAACCCCCTACTGACACAGTACTAGAAGGTAACCCCCCTACTGACACAGTACTAGAAGGTAACCCCCCTACTGACACAGTACTAGAAGGTAACCCCCCTACTGACACAGTACTAGAAGGTAACCCCCCTACTGACACAGTACTAGAAGGTAACCCAGTACTGACACAGTACTAGAAGGTAACCCCCCTACTGACACAGTACTAGAAGGTAACCCAGTACTGACACAGTACTAGAAGGTAACCCCCCTACTGACGAAGTACTAGAAGGTAACCCCCCTACTGACCCAGTACTGACACAGTACTAGAAGGTAACCCCCCTACTGACACAGTACTAGAAGGTAACCCAGTACTGACACAGTACTAGAAGGTAACCCCCCTACTGACACAGTACTAGAAGGTAACCCAGTACTGACACAGTACTAGAAGGTAACCCAGTACTGACACAGTACTAGAAGGTAACCCAGTACTGACACAGTACTAGAAGGTAACCCAGTACTGACACAGTACTAGAAGGTAACCCCCCTACTGACGAAGTACTAGAAGGTAACCCCCCTACTGACCCAGTACTGACACAGTACTAGAAGGTAACCCCCCTACTGACACAGTACTAGAAGGTAACCCAGTACTGACACAGTACTAGAAGGTAACCCCCCTACTGACCCAGTACTGATACAGTACTAGAAGGTAACCCCCCTACTGACACAGTACTAGAAGGTAACCCAGTACTGACACAGTACTAGAAGGTAACCCCCCTACTGACACAGTACTAGAAGGTAACCCAGTACTGACACAGTACTAGAAGGTAACCCCCCTACTGACGAAGTACTAGAAGGTAACCCCCCTACTGACCCAGTACTGACACAGTACTAGAAGGTAACCCAGTACTGACACAGTACTAGAAGGTAACCCCCCTACTGACACAGTACTAGAAGGTAACCCAGTACTGACACAGTACTAGAAGGTAACCCCCCTACTGACACAGTACTAGAAGGTAACCCCCTACTGACACAGTACTAGAAGGTAACCCAGTACTGACACAGTACTAGAAGGTAACCCCCCTACTGACACAGTACTAGAAGGTAACCCCCCTACTGACACAGTACTAGAAGGTAACCCCCCTACTGACACAGTACTAGAAGGTAACCCCCCTACTGACACAGTACTAGAAGGTAACCCCCCTACTGACACAGTACTAGAAGGTAACCCCCCTACTGACACAGTACTAGAAGGTAACCCCCCTACTGACACAGTACTAGAAGGTAACCCCCCTACTGACACAGTACTAGAAGGTAACCCCCCTACTGACACAGTACTAGAAGGTAACCCCCCTACTGACACAGTACTAGAAGGTAACCCCCCTACTGACACAGTACTAGAAGGTAACCCCCTTACTGACACAGTACTAGAAGGTAACCCCCTACTGACACAGTACTAGAAGGTAACCCCCCTACTGACACAGTACTAGAAGGTAACCCAGTACTGACACAGTACTAGAAGGTAACCCCCTACTGACACAGTACTAGAAGGTAACCCCCCTACTGACACAGTACTAGAAGGTAACCCAGTACTGACACAGTACTAGAAGGTAACCCAGTACTGACACAGTACTAGAAGGTAACCCAGTACTGACACAGTACTAGAAGGTAACCCCCCTACTGACACAGTACTAGAAGGTAACCCAGTACTGACACAGTACTAGAAGGTAACCCCCCTACTGACACAGTACTAGAAGGTAACCCCCCTACTGACACAGTACTAGAAGGTAACCCCCCTACTGACACAGTACTAGAAGGTAACCCCCCTACTGACACAGTACTAGAAGGTAACCCAGTACTGACACAGTACTAGAAGGTAACCCCCCTACTGACACAGTACTAGAAGGTAACCCCCCTACTGACACAGTACTAGAAGGTAACATTCTACCTGGCCCCTGTCCGTCTCCAGGTGGTCACCAAGACGTTCCACGGAGCAGGCCTGGTGGTTCCTGTTGACCAGAATGATGTCGGTTACCGGGAACTGCCAGAGACGGACGGTAAGACTCTAGAACACTCTAGAACAGAGGTGGCAGCTAGGTTTGGCGTTGGGCCAATGTTTTTGGGAGCTCATAGTCAGCGGGCCAGAACATAATTAGTTCATAATATAAAACCCAATGCAAAGGCCTACACTACAAGTAGAACACTACCGAGTGGTGCAGTGGTCTAAGGCACTGCATCGCAGTGCTAGCTGTGCCACTAGAGATCCTGGTTCGAGTCCAGGCTCTGTCGTAGCCGGCCGTGACCGGGAGACCCATGGGGCGGCGCACAATTGGTCCAGCGTCGTCCAGGGTAGGGGAGGGAATGGCCGGCAGGGATGTGGGTTTGTTTCCCACGGGGGGCCAGTATGAAGAAAAAAACAACAACAACAAAACAAATTTGATGTATGCATTCACTAACTGTAAGTCGCTCTGGATAAGAGCGTCTGCTAAATGACTAACATGTAAATGTAAACACTCTTGAACCCTTCAAATACTCCAGAACACTGTAGAATACTCTAGAATGCTCTATATATTAGCCCAAGAGAAGTTGAATGGAGTGTGCCAGTGCTCATTTTAACAAAGATGAACAGGTTTCAGAAACACTTTGCTAATAGATGTTGTGTGTGTTGTGTGTGTTGTGTGTGTTGTTTGTGTTGTGTGTGTGTTGTGTGTGTAGCGGGTCTGAAGAGGGTGTGTAAGGCGATAGCGGAGGCCAGGTCTGATGAGGACAGGATGAAGACTTTCGGCCCACTTCAGGAGATGATCACCTTCGTCCAGTTCGCTAACGATGAGTGTGACTACGGCATGGGACTGGAGCTGGGCATAGACCTCTTCTGTTATGGATCACACGTACGCACACACACCCTAACACCTGTTCTCCACCGAAATATCATGTTGACACACTGATGTAGATCTCAGTGAAGAACCACCAACAGACATTAACACCTCCGTTTCCTGTCTTCCATTGTGTGTCCGTCTAACCTCAGTTTCCTGTCTTCCATTGTGTCCGTCTAACCTCAGTTTCCTGTCTTCCATTGTGTGTCCGTCTAACCTCAGTTTCCTGTCTTCCATTGTCTAACCTCAGTTTCCTGTTTTCCATTGTGTGTCTGTCTAACCTCAGTTTCCTGTCTTCCATTGTGTCTGTCTAACCTCAGTTTCCTGTCTTCCATTGTGTGTCTGTCTAACCTCAGTTTCCTGTCTTCCATTGTGTGTCTGTCTAACCTCAGTTTCCTGTCTTCCATTGTGTGTCTGTCTAACCCCAGTTTCCTGTCTTCCATTGTGTCTGTCTAACCTCAGTTTCCTGTCTTCCATTGTCTGTCTAACCTCAGTTTCCTGTCTTCCATTGTGTCTAACCTCAGTTTTCCTGTCTTCCATTGTCCGTCTAACCTCAGTTTCCTGTCTTCCATTGTCTGTCTAACCTCAGTTTCCTGTCTTCCATTGTCTGTCTAACCTCAGTTTCCTGTCTTCCATTGTCTGTCTAACCTCAGTTTCCTGTCTTCCATTGTCTGTCTAACCTACATTTCCTGTCTTCCATTGTGTGTCTGTCTAACCTCCGTTTCCTGTCTTCCATTATGTCTGTCTAACCTCAGTGTCCCTTCTTCCATTGTGTCTGTCTAACCTCAGTGTCCCTTCTTCCATTGTGTCTGTCTAACCTCCGTTTCCTGTCTTCCATTGTCTGTCTAACCTACATTTCCTGTCTTCCATTGTGTGTCTGTCTAACCTCCGTTTCCTGTCTTCCATTATGTCTGTCTAACCTCAGTGTCCTGTCTTCCATTGTGTCTGTCTAACCTCCGTTTCCTGTCTTCCATTGTCTGTCTAACCTACATTTCCTGTCTTCCATTGTGTGTCTGTCTAACCTCCGTTTCCTGTCTTCCATTATGTCTGTCTAACCTCAGTGTCCCTTCTTCCATTGTGTCTGTCTAACCTCCGTTTCCTGTCTTCCATTGTCTGTCTAACCTACATTTCCTGTCTTCCATTGTGTGTCTGTCTAACCTCAGTTTCCTGTCTTCCATTGTGTGTCCGTCTAACCTCAGTTTCCTGTCTTCCATTGTGTGTCTGTCTAACCTCAGTTTCCTGTCTTCCATTGTGTGTCTGTCTAACCTCAGTTTCCTGTCTTCCATTGTGTGTCTGTCTAACCTCCGTTTCCTGTCTTCCATTGTGTCTGTCTAACCTCAGTTTCCTGTCTTCCATTGTGTGTCTGTCTAACCTCAGTTTCCTGTCTTCCATTGTGTGTCTGTCTAACCTCAGTTTCCTGTGTCCCCCAGTACTTCTATAAGGTGATCAGGCAACTGCTGCCCATGGCCTACAGCCTGCTGAAGAGGGGCCTGTTCGGAGAGATCCTGGAGGCTCACCTCTCCAGCCGCTCCCACGCCAACCTGGACCAACTCACCTCAGCCTGAAGAAAACCACGGGAGAGGGATGGGTTGTTGTTTTCCATAAGCTCTGGCCACCGTGTGTTTTTATTAGTCTTGTTGTGGTGCTGCTGTCATTGAATGGTACCGGCGGTGTCTGTCTCTGTGTGTGCAAACGTCAAATAAAGTATTATATTCCTAAGAGACTGTTACTAGGTCCTGTCTGTCTGTTACTAGGTCCTGTCTGTCTGTTACTAGGTCCTGTCTGTCTGCTACTAGGTCCTGTCTGTCTATTACTAGGTCCCGTCTGTCTGTTACTAGGTCCCGTCTGTCTGTTACTAGGTCCCGTCTGTCTATTACTAGGTCCCGTCTGTCTGTTACTAGGTCCCGTCTGTCTGTTACTAGGTCATGTCTGTCTGTTACTAGGTCCCGTCTGTCTATTACTAGGTCCTGTCTGTCTGTTACTAGGTCATGTCTGTCTGTTACTAGGTCCTGTCTGTCTGTTACTAGGTCCTGTCTGTCTGTTACTAGGTCCCGTCTGTCTGTTACCAGGTCCCGTCTGTCTGTTACTATCTGTCTGTTACTAGGTCCCGTCTGTCTGTTACTAGGTCCCGTCTGTCTGTTACTAGGTCCCGTCTGTCTGTTACTAGGTCCCGTCTGTCTATTACTAGGTCCCGTCTGTCTATTACTAGGTCCCGTCTGTCTGTTACTAGGTCCTGTCTGTCTGTTACTAGGTCCTGTCTGTCTGTTACTAGGTCCTGTCTGTTACTAGGGCCCGTCTGTCTGTTACTAGGTCCTGTCTGTCTGTTGCTAGGTCCTGCAGTTCCTCTGTTTCTCTTTACCAAAGCGATATTAGGGTCATATTCAGGGGTGAGTCAAGTCTAGTTTATCTCCTAGGGATTTATCTCAATAGTGTAGTTTGGTCTCCTCCTAGGGGTGCATTTCAATCTAGTTTGGTCTCCTAGGGGTGCATCTCAACTGGACCCTTCTTTGGTATCCTAGGTGGACATCTCAATAGTCTAGTTTGGTCTCCTAGGGGTGCATCTCAATAGTCTAGTTTGGTCTCCTAGGGGTGCATCTCAGTAGTCTAGTTTGGTCTCCTAGAGGTGCATCTCAATAGTCTAGTTTGGTCTCCTAGGGGTGCATCTCAATAGTCTAGTTTTGTCTCCTAGGGGTGCATCTCAATAGTCTAGTTTGGTCTCCTAGGTGGACATCTCAATAGTCTAGTTTGGTCTCCTAGGGGTGCATCTCAATAGTCTAGTTTTGTCTCCTAGGGGTGCATCTCAATAGTCTAGTTTGGTCTCCTAGGTGGACATCTCAATAGTCTAGTTTGGACTCCTAGGGGTGCATCTCAATAGTCTTGTTTGGTCTCCTAGGGGTGCATCTAAATTGTTTAGTTTGGTCTCCTAGGTGGACATCTCAATAGTCTGTTTTGGTCTCCTAGGGGTGCATCTCAAAAGTCTAGTTCTGTCTCGGGGTGCATCTCAATAGTCTTGTTTGGTCTCCTACTAGGGGTGCATATCAATAGTCTTGTTTGGTCTCCTACTAGGGGTGCATCTCAATAGTGTTTTTGGTTTCCTAGATGGACATCTCAATATTATAGTTTGGTCTCCTAGAGGTGCATCTCAATATTATAGTTTGGTCTCCTAGGGGTGCATCTCAATAGTCTTGTTTGGTCTCCTAGGGGTGCATCTCAATAGTCTAGTTTGGACTCCTAGGGGTGCATCTCAATAGTCTAGTTTGTACTCCTAGGGGTGCATCTCAATAGTCTAGTTTGGTCTCCTAGGGGTGCATCTCAATAGTCTAGTTTGGTCTCCTAGGGGTGCATCTCAATAGTCTAGTTTGGTCTCCTAGGGGTGCATCTCAAAAGTCTAGATCTGTCTCTGGGTGCATCTCAATAGTCTAGTTTGGTCTCCTATTAGGGGTGAATCTCAATAGTGTATTTTTGATTTCCTAGATGGACATCTCAATATTAGAGTTTGGTCTCCTAGGGGTGCATCTCAATAGTCTAGTTTGGTCTCCTAGGGGGCATCTCAATAGTCTAGTTTTGTCTCCTAGGGGTGCATCTCAATAGTCTAGTTTGGTCTCCTAGGGGTGCATCTCAATTGTCTAGTTTGGTCTCCTAGGTGGACATCTCAATCTAGTTTTGTCTCCTAGGTGGACATCTCAATAGTCTAGTTTGGTCTCCTAGGTGGACATCTCAATAGTCTAGTTTGGTCTCCTAGGGGTGCATCTCAATAGTCTAGTTTGGTCTCCTAGGGGTGCATCTCAAAAGTCTAGATCTGTCTCTGGGTGGATCTCAATAGTCTTGTTTGGTCTCCTATTAGGGGTGAATCTCAATAGTGTATTTTTGATTTCCTAGATGGACATCTCAATATTAGAGTTTGGTCTCCTAGGGTGCATCTCAATAGTCTAGTTTGGACTCCTAGGGGTGCATCTCAATAGTCTAGTTTGGTCTCCTAGGGGTGCATCTCAATAGTCTAGTTTGGTCTCCTAGGGGTGCATCTCAAAAGTCTAGATCTGTCTCTGGGTGGATCTCAATAGTCTTGTTTGGTCTCCTATTAGGGGTGAATCTCAATAGTGTATTTTTGATTTCCTAGATGGACATCTCAATATTAGAGTTTGGTCTCCTAGGGTGCATCTCAATAGTCTAGTTTGGACTCCTAGGGGTGCATCTCAATAGTCTAGTTTGGTCTCCTAGGGGTGCATCTCAATAGTCTAGTTTGGGCTCCTAGGGGTGCATCTCAATAGTCTAGTTTGGTCTCCTAGGGGTGCATCTCAATTGTCTAGTTTGGTCTCCTAGGTGGACATCTCAATCTAGTTTTGTCTCCTAGGTGGACATCTCAATAGTATAGTTTGGCCTCCTAGGGGTTTATCTCAATAGTCTTGTTTGGTCTCCTACTAGGGGTGCATCTCAATAGTGTTTTTGGTTTCCTAGATGGACATCTCAATATTATAGTTTGGGCTCCTAGGGGTGCATCTCAGTAGTCTAGTTTTGTCTCCTAGGTGGACATCTCAATAGTCTACTTTGGCCTCCTTCTACGGGTGCATTTCAGTCTAGTTTGGTCTCCTAGGGGTGCATCTCAGTAGTCTAGTTTTGTCTCCTAGGTGGACATCTCAATAGTCTACTTTGGCCTCCTTCTACGGGTGCATTTCAGTCTAGTTTGGTCTCCTAGGGGTGCATCTCAATTGTCTAGTTTGGTCTCCTAGGGGTGCATCTCAATAGTCTAGTTTGGTCTCCTAGGGGTGCATCTCAATAATCTAGTTTGGTCTCCTAGGGGTGCATCTCAATAATCTAGTTTGGTCTCCTAGGGGTGCATCTCAATAATCTAGTTTGGTCTCCTAGGTGGACATCTCAATATTAGAGTTTGGTCTCCTAGGGGTGCATCTCAATAGTCTAGTTTTGTCTCCTAGGTGGACATCTCCGTCTTGTCATGAATCTGAGGGTTGGGTTGTCGATATCATAAATGGGAAGAAATTAAATTGCATTTCCTTGCTTCTTCAAACCCCATTGGATGAGAAGGTCAGAGGTCCCTCCCCTCTGACCTTCTCATCCAATGGGTTTTGAGAAGGAGGCGAGGAGTCAAGGAAATGCAATTGAGATTCTCCTCATGGTGTAGTACCGGGCTGGCCAACCCTGTTTCTGGAGAGCTTCCCTCCACTTGGCCCAACCTTGTTCCTGGAGAGATACCCTCCTGTTGTTCCAACCTTGTTCCTGGAGAGCTACCCTCCTGTTGGTCCAACCCTGTTCCTGGAGAGCTACCCTCCTGTTGGTCCAACCCTGTTCCTGGAGAGCTACCCTCCTGTTGGTCCAACCCTGTTCCTGGAGAGCTACCCTCCTGTTGGCCCAACCTTGTTCCTGGAGAGATACCCTCCTGTTGGTCCAACCCTGTTCCTGGAGAGCTACCCTCCTGTTGGTCCAATCTTGTTCCTGGAGAGCTACCCTCCTGTTGGTCCAACCTTGTTCCTGGAGAGATACCCTCCTGTTGGTCCAACCTTGTTCCTGGAGAGATACCCTCCTGTTGCTCCAACCTTGTTCCTGGAGAGATACCCTCCTGTTGGTCCAACCCTGTTCCTGGAGAGCTACCCTCCTGTTGGTCCCTAGAGGCCGGTAGCACCCCAGGAACAATGTTCTAGCGCTGGTGTAGTAGATCTAGGTTATTATATAAATTAGGGGCTCGATTCAATCACATCCGCTTTAGACAACCTCCGCATAGCGGTTGTTTTCACAGTGTTGGAGCTGTCAAATCCTCAAACAGCTCCCGGCATTATACTTAAGACGGACATTGCCATTGGCTGCACGGAGTCGCATTAAGACAAATCCCACGCAGCCTTGTTTACAAGTTTGAACACTGGGAATGTGAGATGTAATCCACACCTCGATTAGGCTGATAGAAATCCTCATTATATGTGTTTAATGGTTTTTAATTTGAGCGTCATTATTTCTATATAGACTACACTTTCTCGTTCTGAACTTCTAACGTGAGTGGGGTGGGTGTGGTTTCATGACAATGATCAAGAGCAGCTGCTCACTGATTTGATGACTCCAAAGCAGTTGGAGGGTGTCTGCTATTGCCGTTAAGGATCTGCTTGAATCTAGGCCTAAAACTACCAGCTACTTCTTAAATGTGTTTGTGAAGTTGGTTCATTGTCTTCTCTTGTTGTCAAGTTGGTTCATTGTCTTGTTGTCTAGTTGGTCCATTGTCTTGTTGTCTAGTTGGTCCATTGTCTTGTTGTCTAGTTGGTTCATTGTCTTGTTGTCTAGTAGGTTCATTGTCTTGTTGTCTAGTTGGTTCATTGTCTTGTTGTCTAGTTGGTTCATTGTCTTCTCTTGTTGTCAAGTTGGTTCATTGTCTTGTTGTCTAGTAGGTTCATTGTCTTGTTGTCTAGTTGGTTCATTGTCTTGTTGTCTAGTTGGTTCATTGTCTTCTCTTGTTGTCAAGTTGGTTCATTGTCTTGTTGTCTAGTAGGTTCATTGTCTTGTTGTCTAGTTGGTTCATTGTCTTCTCTTGTTGTCAAGTTGGTTCATTGTCTTGTTGTCTAGTTGGTTCATTGTCTTGTTTTCTCGTCGGTCCATTGTCTTGTTGTCTAGTAGGTTCATTGTCTTGTTGTCTAGTTGGTTCATTGTCTTGTTGTCTAGTAGGTTCATTGTCTTGTTGTCTAGTTGGTTCATTGTCTTGTTGTCTAGTTGGTTCATTGTCTTGTTGTCTAGTTGGTTCATTGTCTTCTCTTGTTGTCAAGTTGGTTCATTGTCTTGTTGTCTAGTTGGTTCATTGTCTTGTTGTCTAGTAGGTTCATTGTCTTGTTGTCTAGTTGGTTCATTGTCTTCTCTTGTTGTCAAGTTGGTTCATTGTCTTGTTGTCTAGTTGGTTCATTGTCTTGTTTTCTCGTCGGTCCATTGTCTTGTTGTCTAGTAGGTTCATTGTCTTGTTGTCTAGTTGGTTCATTGTCTTGTTGTCTAGTTGGTTCATTGTCTTGTTGTCTAGTTGGTTCATTATCTTCTCTTGTTGTCTAGTTGGTTCATTGTCTTGTTGTCTAGTAGGTTCATTGTCTTGTTGTCTAGTTGGTTCATTGTCTTGTTGTCTAGTTGGTTCATTGTCTTCTCTTGTTGTCAAGTTGGTTCATTGTCTTGTTGTCTAGTTGGTTCATTGTCTTGTTGTCTAGTTGGTTCATTGTCTTGTTGTCTAGTAGGTTCATTGTCTTGTTGTCTAGTTGGTTCATTGTCTTGTTGTCTAGTTGGTTCATTGTCTTGTTGTCTAGTTGGTTCATTGTCTTCTCTTGTTGTCAAGTTGGTTCATTGTCTTGTTGTCTAGTTGGTTCATTGTCTTGTTGTCTAGTAGGTTCATTGTCTTGTTGTCTAGTTGGTTCATTGTCTTCTCTTGTTGTCAAGTTGGTTCATTGTCTTGTTGTCTAGTTGGTTCATTGTCTTGTTTTCTCGTCGGTCCATTGTCTTGTTGTCTAGTAGGTTCATTGTCTTGTTGTCTAGTTGGTTCATTGTCTTGTTGTCTAGTTGGTTCATTGTCTTGTTGTCTAGTTGGTTCATTGTCTTGTCTTGTTGTCTAGTTGGTTCATTGTCTTGTTGTCTAGTAGGTTCATTGTCTTGTCTAGTTGGTTCATTGTCTTGTTGTCTAGTAGGTTCATTGTCTTGTTGTCTAGTTGGTTCATTGTCTTGTTGTCTAGTTGGTTCATTGTCTTGTTGTCTAGTTGGTTCATTGTCTTGTTGTCTAGTTGGTTCATTGTCTTGTCTTGTTGTCTAGTTGGTTCATTGTCTTGTTGTCTAGTAGGTTCATTGTCTTGTTGTCTAGTTGGTTCATTGTCTTGTTGTCTAGTAGGTTCATTGTCTTGTTGTCTAGTTGGTTCATTGTCTTGTTGTCTAGTTGGTTCATTGTCTTCTCTTGTTGTCAAGTTGGTTCATTGTCTTGTTGTCTAGTTGGTTCATTGTCTTGTTGTCTGGTTGGTCCATTGTCTTGTTGTCTAGTTGGTTCATTGTCTTGTTGTCTAGTTGGTTCATTGTCTTGTTGTCTAGTTGGTTCATTGTCTTGTTGTCTAGTTGGTTCATTGTCTTGTTGTCTAGTTGGTTCATTGTCTTCTCTTGTTGTCTAGTTGGTCCATTGTCTTGTCTTGTTGTCTAGTTGGTTCATTGTCTTGTTGTCTAGTAGGTTCATTGTCTTGTTGTCTAGTTGGTTCATTGTCTTGTTGTCTAGTTGGTTCATTGTCTTCTCTTGTTGTCAAGTTGGTTCATTGTCTTGTTGTCTAGTTGGTTCATTGTCTTGTTGTCTAGTAGGTTCATTGTCTTGTTGTCTAGTTGGTTCATTGTCTTGTTGTCTAGTTGGTTCATTGTCTTCTCTTGTTGTCAAGTTGGTTCATTGTCTTGTTGTCTAGTAGGTTCATTGTCTTGTTGTCTAGTTGGTTCATTGTCTTGTTGTCTAGTTGGTTCATTGTCTTGTTGTCTAGTTGGTTCATTGTCTTGTTGTCTAGTTGGTTCATTGTCTTGTCTTGTTGTCTAGTTGGTTCATTGTCTTGTTGTCTAGTAGGTTCATTGTCTTGTCTAGTTGGTTCATTGTCTTGTTGTCTAGTAGGTTCATTGTCTTGTTGTCTAGTTGGTTCATTGTCTTGTTGTCTAGTTGGTTCATTGTCTTGTTGTCTAGTTGGTTCATTGTCTTGTTGTCTAGTTGGTTCATTGTCTTGTCTTGTTGTCTAGTTGGTTCATTGTCTTGTTGTCTAGTAGGTTCATTGTCTTGTTGTCTAGTTGGTTCATTGTCTTGTTGTCTAGTAGGTTCATTGTCTTGTTGTCTAGTTGGTTCATTGTCTTGTTGTCTAGTTGGTTCATTGTCTTCTCTTGTTGTCAAGTTGGTTCATTGTCTTGTTGTCTAGTTGGTTCATTGTCTTGTTGTCTGGTTGGTCCATTGTCTTGTTGTCTAGTTGGTTCATTGTCTTGTTGTCTAGTTGGTTCATTGTCTTGTTGTCTAGTTGGTTCATTGTCTTGTTGTCTAGTTGGTTCATTGTCTTCTCTTGTTGTCTAGTTGGTCCATTGTCTTGTCTTGTTGTCTAGTTGGTTCATTGTCTTGTTGTCTAGTAGGTTCATTGTCTTGTTGTCTAGTTGGTTCATTGTCTTGTTGTCTAGTTGGTTCATTGTCTTCTCTTGTTGTCAAGTTGGTTCATTGTCTTGATGTCTAGTTGGTTCATTGTCTTGTTGTCTAGTAGGTTCATTGTCTTGTTGTCTAGTTGGTTCATTGTCTTGTTGTCTAGTTGGTTCATTGTCTTCTCTTGTTGTCAAGTTGGTTCATTGTCTTGTTGTCTAGTAGGTTCATTGTCTTAATGTCTAGTTGGTTCATTGTCTTCTCTTGTTGTCTAGTAGGTTCATTGTCTTGTTGTCTAGTTGGTTCATTGTCTTGTTGTCTAGTTGGTTCATTGTCTTGTTGTCTAGTTGGTTCATTGTCTTGTTGTCTAGTTGGTTCATTGTCTTGTTGTCTAGTTGGTTCATTGTCTTCTCTTGTTGTCTAGTTGGTCCATTGTCTTGTCTTGTTGTCTAGTTGGTTCATTGTCTTGTTGTCTAGTAGGTTCATTGTCTTGTTGTCTAGTTGGTTCATTGTCTTGTTGTCTAGTTGGTTCATTGTCTTCTCTTGTTGTCAAGTTGGTTCATTGTCTTGTTGTCTAGTTGGTTCATTGTCTTGTTGTCTAGTAGGTTCATTGTCTTGTTGTCTAGTTGGTTCATTGTCTTGTTGTCTAGTTGGTTCATTGTCTTCTCTTGTTGTCAAGTTGGTTCATTGTCTTGTTGTCTAGTTGGTTCATTGTCTTCTCTTGTTGTCAAGTTGGTTCATTGTCTTGTTGTCTAGTTGGTTCATTGTCTTCTCTTGTTGTCTAGTAGGTTCATTGTCTTGTTGTCTAGTTGGTTCATTGTCTTGTTGTCTAGTTGGTTCATTGTCTTGTTGTCTAGTTGGTTCATTGTCTTGTTGTCTAGTTGGTTCATTGTCTTCTCTTGTTGTCTAGTTGGTCCATTGTCTTGTCTTGTTGTCTAGTTGGTTCATTGTCTTGTCTAGTTGGTTCATTGTCTTCTCTTGTTGTCAAGTTGGTTCATTGTCTTGTTGTCTAGTTGGTTCATTGTCTTGTTGTCTCGTTGGTCCATTGTCTTGTTGTCTAGTTGGTTCATTGTCTTGTTGTCTAGTTGGTTCGTTGTCTTGTTGTCTAGTAGGTTCATTGTCTTGTTGTCTAGTTGGTTCATTGTCTTGTTGTCTAGTTGGTTTATTGTCTTGTTGTCTAGTTGGTTCATTGTCTTTTCTTGTTGTCAAGTTGGTTCATTGTCTTGTTGTCTAGTTGGTTCATTGTCTTCTCTTGTTGTCAAGTTGGTTCATTGTCTTGTTGTCTAGTTGGTTCATTGTCTTGTTGTCTGGTTGGTTCATTGTCTTTTCTTGTTGTCAAGTTGGTTCATTGTCTTGTTGTCTAGTTGGTTCATTGTCTTGTTGTCTAGTAGGTTCATTGTCTTGTTGTCTAGTTGGTTCATTGTCTTGTTGTCTAGTTGGTTCATTGTCTTCTCTTGTTGTCAAGTTGGTTCATTGTCTTGTTGTCTAGTTGGTTCATTGTCTTGTTGTCTGGTTGGTCCATTGTCTTGTTGTCTAGTTGGTTCATTGTCTTGTTGCCTAGTAGGTTCATTGTCTTGTTGTCTAGTTGGTTCATTGTCTTGTTGTCTAGTTGGTTCATTGTCTTGTTGTCTAGTTGGTTCATTGTCTTCTCTTGTTGTCTAGTTGGTTCATTTCTTCTCTTGTTGTCTAGTTGGTCCATTGTCTTGTCTTGTTGTCTAGTTGGTTCATTGTCTTGTTGTCTAGTAGGTTCATTGTCTTGTTGTCTAGTTGGTTCATTGTCTTGTTGTCTAGTTGGTTCATTGTCTTCTCTTGTTGTCAAGTTGGTTCATTGTCTTCTCTTGTTGTCAAGTTGGTTCATTGTCTTGTTGTCTAGTTGGTTCATTGTCTTGTTGTCTAGTAGGTTCATTGTCTTGTTGTCTAGTTGGTTCATTGTCTTGTTGTCTAGTTGGTTCATTGTCTTCTCTTGTTGTCAAGTTGGTTCATTGTCTTGTTGTCTAGTTGGTTCATTGTCTTGTTGTCTAGTTGGTTCATTGTCTTCTCTTGTTGTCTAGTAGGTTCATTGTCTTGTTGTCTAGTTGGTTCATTGTCTTGTTGTCTAGTTGGTTCATTGTCTTGTTGTCTAGTTGGTTCATTGTCTTGTTGTCTAGTTGGTTCATTGTCTTCTCTTGTTGTCTAGTTGGTCCATTGTCTTGTCTTGTTGTCTAGTTGGTTCATTGTCTTGTTGTCTAGTAGGTTCATTGTCTTGTTGTCTAGTTGGTTCATTGTCTTGTTGTCTAGTTGGTTCATTGTCTTCTCTTGTTGTCAAGTTGGTTCATTGTCTTGTTGTCTAGTTGGTTCATTGTCTTGTTGTCTAGTTGGTTCATTGTCTTGTTGTCTAGTTGGTTCATTGTCTTCTCTTGTTGTCAAGTTGGTTCATTGTCTTGTTGTCTAGTTGGTTCATTGTCTTGTTGTCTCGTTGGTCCATTGTCTTGTTGTCTAGTTGGTTCATTGTCTTGTTGTCTAGTTGGTTCATTGTCTTGTTGTCTAGTAGGTTCATTGTCTTGTTGTCTAGTTGGTTCATTGTCTTGTTGTCTAGTTTGTTTATTGTCTTGTTGTCTAGTTGGTTCATTGTCTTTTCTTGTTGTCAAGTTGGTTCATTGTCTTGTTGTCTAGTTGGTTCATTGTCTTGTTGTCTAGTAGGTTCATTGTCTTGTTGTCTAGTTGGTTCATTGTCTTGTTGTCTAGTTGGTTCATTGTCTTGTTGTCTAGTTGGTTCATTGTCTTCTCTTGTTGTCAAGTTGGTTCATTGTCTTGTTGTCTAGTTGGTCCATTGTCTTGTTGTCTCGTTGGTCCATTGTCTTGTTGTCTAGTAGGTTCATTGTCTTGTTGTCTAGTTGGTTCATTGTCTTGTTGTCTAGTTGGTTCATTGTCTTGTTGTCTAGTTGGTTCATTGTCTTGTTGTCTAGTTGGTTCATTGTCTTGTTGTCTAGTTGGTTCATTGTCTTCTCTTGTTGTCTAGTTGGTCCATTGTCTTGTCTTGTTGTCTAGTTGGTTCATTGTCTTGTTGTCTAGTAGGTTCATTGTCTTGTTGTCTAGTTGGTTCATTGTCTTGTTGTCTAGTTGGTTCATTGTCTTCTCTTGTTGTCAAGTTGGTTCATTGTCTTGTTGTCTAGTTGGTTCATTGTCTTGTTGTCTAGTAGGTTCATTGTCTTGTTGTCTAGTTGGTTCATTGTCTTGTTGTCTAGTTGGTTCATTGTCTTCTCTTGTTGTCAAGTTGGTTCATTGTCTTGTTGTCTAGTTGGTTCATTGTCTTGTTGTCTAGTTGGTTCATTGTCTTCTCTTGTTGTCTAGTAGGTTCATTGTCTTGTTGTCTAGTTGGTTCATTGTCTTGTTGTCTAGTTGGTTCATTGTCTTGTTGTCTGGTTGGTCCATTGTCTTGTTGTCTAGTTGGTTCATTGTCTTGTTGTCTAGTTGGTTCATTGTCTTGTTGTCTAATTGGTTCATTGTCTTGTTGTCTGGTTGGTCCATTGTCTTGTTGTCTAGTTGGTTCATTGTCTTGTTGTCTAGTTGGTTCATTGTCTTGTTGTCTAGTTGGTTCATTGTCTTGTTGTCTAGTTGGTTCATTGTCTTGTTGTCTAGTTGGTTCATTGTCTTCTCTTGTTGTCTAGTTGGTCCATTGTCTTGTCTTGTTGTCTAGTTGGTTCATTGTCTTGTTGTCTAGTAGGTTCATTGTCTTGTTGTCTAGTTGGTTCATTGTCTTGTTGTCTAGTTGGTTCATTGTCTTCTCTTGTTGTCAAGTTGGTTCATTGTCTTGTTGTCTAGTTGGTTCATTGTCTTGTTGTCTAGTAGGTTCATTGTCTTGTTGTCTAGTTGGTTCATTGTCTTGTTGTCTAGTTGGTTCATTGTCTTCTCTTGTTGTCAAGTTGGTTCATTGTCTTGTTGTCTAGTTGGTTCATTGTCTTCTCTTGTTGTCAAGTTGGTTCATTGTCTTGTTGTCTAGTTGGTTCATTGTCTTCTCTTGTTGTCTAGTAGGTTCATTGTCTTGTTGTCTAGTTGGTTCATTGTCTTGTTGTCTAGTTGGTTCATTGTCTTGTTGTCTAGTTGGTTCATTGTCTTGTTGTCTAGTTGGTTCATTGTCTTCTCTTGTTGTCTAGTTGGTCCATTGTCTTGTCTTGTTGTCTAGTTGGTTCATTGTCTTGTTGTCTAGTTGGTTCATTGTCTTCTCTTGTTGTCAAGTTGGTTCATTGTCTTGTTGTCTAGTTGGTTCATTGTCTTGTTGTCTCGTTGGTCCATTGTCTTGTTGTCTAGTTGGTTCATTGTCTTGTTGTTTAGTTGGTTCATTGTCTTGTTGTCTAGTAGGTTCATTGTCTTGTTGTCTAGTTGGTTCATTGTCTTGTTGTCTAGTTGGTTTATTGTCTTGTTGTCTAGTTGGTTCATTGTCTTTTCTTGTTGTCAAGTTGGTTCATTGTCTTGTTGTCTAGTTGGTTCATTGTCTTGTTGTCTAGTAGGTTCATTGTCTTGTTGTCTAGTTGGTTCATTGTCTTGTTGTCTAGTTGGTTCATTGTCTTCTCTTGTTGTCAAGTTGGTTCATTGTCTTGTTGTCTAGTTGGTTCATTGTCTTGTTGTCTGGTTGGTTCATTGTCTTTTCTTGTTGTCAAGTTGGTTCATTGTCTTGTTGTCTAGTTGGTTCATTGTCTTGTTGTCTAGTAGGTTCATTGTCTTGTTGTCTAGTTGGTTCATTGTCTTGTTGTCTAGTTGGTTCATTGTCTTCTCTTGTTGTCAAGTTGGTTCATTGTCTTGTTGTCTAGTTGGTTCATTGTCTTGTTGTCTGGTTGGTCCATTGTCTTGTTGTCTAGTTGGTTCATTGTCTTGTTGTCTAGTAGGTTCATTGTCTTGTTGTCTAGTTGGTTCATTGTCTTGTTGTCTAGTTGGTTCATTGTCTTGTTGTCTAGTTGGTTCATTGTCTTCTCTTGTTGTCAAGTTGGTTCATTGTCTTGTTGTCTAGTTGGTTCATTGTCTTCTCTTGTTGTCAAGTTGGTTCATTGTCTTGTTGTCTAGTTGGTTCATTGTCTTGTTGTCTAGTAGGTTCATTGTCTTGTTGTCTAGTTGGTTCATTGTCTTGTTGTCTAGTTGGTTCATTGTCTTCTCTTGTTGTCAAGTTGGTTCATTGTCTTGTTGTCTAGTTGGTTCATTGTCTTCTCTTGTTGTCAAGTTGGTTCATTGTCTTGTTGTCTAGTTGGTTCATTGTCTTCTCTTGTTGTCTAGTAGGTTCATTGTCTTGTTGTCTAGTTGGTTCATTGTCTTGTTGTCTAGTTGGTTCATTGTCTTGTTGTCTAGTTGGTTCATTGTCTTGTTGTCTAGTTGGTTCATTGTCTTCTCTTGTTGTCTAGTTGGTCCATTGTCTTGTCTTGTTGTCTAGTTGGTTCATTGTCTTGTTGTCTAGTTGGTTCATTATCTTCTCTTGTTGTCTAGTTGGTTCATTGTCTTGTTGTCTAGTAGGTTCATTGTCTTGTTGTCTAGTTGGTTCATTGTCTTGTTGTCTAGTTGGTTCATTGTCTTCTCTTGTTGTCAAGTTGGTTCATTGTCTTGTTGTCTAGTTGGTTCATTGTCTTGTTGTCTAGTTGGTTCATTGTCTTGTTGTCTAGTAGGTTCATTGTCTTGTTGTCTAGTTGGTTCATTGTCTTGTTGTCTAGTTGGTTCATTGTCTTGTTGTCTAGTTGGTTCATTGTCTTCTCTTGTTGTCAAGTTGGTTCATTGTCTTGTTGTCTAGTTGGTTCATTGTCTTGTTGTCTAGTAGGTTCATTGTCTTGTTGTCTAGTTGGTTCATTGTCTTCTCTTGTT
Organism: Coregonus lavaretus; assembly: GCF_964263955.1. Taxonomy (NCBI): domain Eukaryota; kingdom Metazoa; phylum Chordata; class Actinopteri; order Salmoniformes; family Salmonidae; genus Coregonus; species Coregonus lavaretus. The sequence goes on from NW_028157653.1 coordinate 60,272, forward strand.
GTCAAGTTGGTTCATTGTCTTGTTGTCTAGTTGGTTCATTGTCTTGTTTTCTCGTCGGTCCATTGTCTTGTTGTCTAGTAGGTTCATTGTCTTGTTGTCTAGTTGGTTCATTGTCTTGTTGTCTAGTTGGTTCATTGTCTTGTTGTCTAGTTGGTTCATTGTCTTGTTGTCTAGTTGGTTCATTGTCTTGTCTTGTTGTCTAGTTGGTTCATTGTCTTGTTGTCTAGTAGGTTCATTGTCTTGTCTAGTTGGTTCATTGTCTTGTTGTCTAGTAGGTTCATTGTCTTGTTGTCTAGTTGGTTCATTGTCTTGTTGTCTAGTTGGTTCATTGTCTTGTTGTCTAGTTGGTTCATTGTCTTGTCTTGTTGTCTAGTTGGTTCATTGTCTTGTTGTCTAGTAGGTTCATTGTCTTGTTGTCTAGTTGGTTCATTGTCTTGTTGTCTAGTAGGTTCATTGTCTTGTTGTCTAGTTGGTTCATTGTCTTGTTGTCTAGTTGGTTCATTGTCTTCTCTTGTTGTCAAGTTGGTTCATTGTCTTGTTGTCTAGTTGGTTCATTGTCTTGTTGTCTGGTTGGTCCATTGTCTTGTTGTCTAGTTGGTTCATTGTCTTGTTGTCTAGTTGGTTCATTGTCTTGTTGTCTAGTTGGTTCATTGTCTTCTCTTGTTGTCTAGTTGGTCCATTGTCTTGTCTTGTTGTCTAGTTGGTTCATTGTCTTGTTGTCTAGTAGGTTCATTGTCTTGTTGTCTAGTTGGTTCATTGTCTTGTTGTCTAGTTGGTTCATTGTCTTCTCTTGTTGTCAAGTTGGTTCATTGTCTTGTTGTCTAGTTGGTTCATTGTCTTGTTGTCTAGTAGGTTCATTGTCTTGTTGTCTAGTTGGTTCATTGTCTTGTTGTCTAGTTGGTTCATTGTCTTCTCTTGTTGTCAAGTTGGTTCATTGTCTTGTTGTCTAGTAGGTTCATTGTCTTGTTGTCTAGTTGGTTCATTGTCTTGTTGTCTAGTTGGTTCATTGTCTTGTTGTCTAGTTGGTTCAGTGTCTTGTTGTCTAGTTGGTTCATTGTCTTGTCTTGTTGTCTAGTTGGTTCATTGTCTTGTTGTCTAGTAGGTTCATTGTCTTGTCTAGTTGGTTCATTGTCTTGTTGTCTAGTAGGTTCATTGTCTTGTTGTCTAGTTGGTTCATTGTCTTGTTGTCTAGTAGGTTCATTGTCTTGTTGTCTAGTTGGTTCATTGTCTTGTTGTCTAGTTGGTTCATTGTCTTGTCTTGTTGTCTAGTTGGTTCATTGTCTTGTTGTCTAGTAGGTTCATTGTCTTGTTGTCTAGTTGGTTCATTGTCTTGTTGTCTAGTAGGTTCATTGTCTTGTTGTCTAGTTGGTTCATTGTCTTGTTGTCTAGTTGGTTCATTGTCTTCTCTTGTTGTCAAGTTGGTTCATTGTCTTGTTGTCTAGTTGGTTCATTGTCTTGTTGTCTGGTTGGTCCATTGTCTTGTTGTCTAGTTGGTTCATTGTCTTGTTGTCTAGTTGGTTCATTGTCTTGTTGTCTAGTTGGTTCATTGTCTTGTTGTCTAGTTGGTTCATTGTCTTGTTGTCTAGTTGGTTCATTGTCTTCTCTTGTTGTCTAGTTGGTCCATTGTCTTGTCTTGTTGTCTAGTTGGTTCATTGTCTTGTTGTCTAGTAGGTTCATTGTCTTGTTGTCTAGTTGGTTCATTGTCTTGTTGTCTAGTTGGTTCATTGTCTTCTCTTGTTGTCAAGTTGGTTCATTGTCTTGTTGTCTAGTTGGTTCATTGTCTTGTTGTCTAGTAGGTTCATTGTCTTGTTGTCTAGTTGGTTCATTGTCTTGTTGTCTAGTTGGTTCATTGTCTTCTCTTGTTGTCAAGTTGGTTCATTGTCTTGTTGTCTAGTAGGTTCATTGTCTTGTTGTCTAGTTGGTTCATTGTCTTCTCTTGTTGTCTAGTAGGTTCATTGTCTTGTTGTCTAGTTGGTTCATTGTCTTGTTGTCTAGTTGGTTCATTGTCTTGTTGTCTGGTTGGTCCATTGTCTTGTTGTCTAGTTGGTTCATTGTCTTGTTGTCTAGTTGGTTCATTGTCTTGTTGTCTAGTTGGTTCATTGTCTTGTTGTCTAGTTGGTTCATTGTCTTGTTGTCTAGTTGGTTCATTGTATTCTCTTGTTGTCTAGTTGGTCCATTGTCTTGTCTTGTTGTCTAGTTGGTTCATTGTCTTGTTGTCTAGTAGGTTCATTGTCTTGTTGTCTAGTTGGTTCATTGTCTTGTTGTCTAGTTGGTTCATTGTCTTCTCTTGTTGTCAAGTTGGTTCATTGTCTTGTTGTCTAGTTGGTTCATTGTCTTGTTGTCTAGTAGGTTCATTGTCTTGTTGTCTAGTTGGTTCATTGTCTTGTTGTCTAGTTGGTTCATTGTCTTCTCTTGTTGTCAAGTTGGTTCATTGTCTTGTTGTCTAGTTGGTTCATTGTCTTCTCTTGTTGTCAAGTTGGTTCATTGTCTTGTTGTCTAGTTGGTTCATTGTCTTGTTGTCTAGTAGGTTCATTGTCTTGTTGTCTAGTTGGTTCATTGTCTTGTTGTCTAGCTGGTTCATTGTCTTCTCTTGTTGTCAAGTTGGTTCATTGTCTTGTTGTCTAGTTGGTTCATTGTCTTCTCTTGTTGTCAAGTTGGTTCATTGTCTTGTTGTCTAGTTGGTTCATTGTCTTCTCTTGTTGTCTAGTAGGTTCATTGTCTTGTTGTCTAGTTGGTTCATTGTCTTGTTGTCTAGTTGGTTCATTGTCTTGTTGTCTAGTTGGTTCATTGTCTTGTTGTCTAGTTGGTTCATTGTCTTCTCTTGTTGTCTAGTTGGTCCATTGTCTTGTCTTGTTGTCTAGTTGGTTCATTGTCTTGTTGTCTAGTTGGTTCATTGTCTTCTCTTGTTGTCAAGTTGGTTCATTGTCTTGTTGTCTAGTTGGTTCATTGTCTTGTTGTCTCGTTGGTCCATTGTCTTGTTGTCTAGTTGGTTCATTGTCTTGTTGTTTAGTTGGTTCATTGTCTTGTTGTCTAGTAGGTTCATTGTCTTGTTGTCTAGTTGGTTCATTGTCTTGTTGTCTAGTTGGTTTATTGTCTTGTTGTCTAGTTGGTTCATTGTCTTTTCTTGTTGTCAAGTTGGTTCATTGTCTTGTTGTCTAGTTGGTTCATTGTCTTGTTGTCTAGTAGGTTCATTGTCTTGTTGTCTAGTTGGTTCATTGTCTTGTTGTCTAGTTGGTTCATTGTCTTCTCTTGTTGTCAAGTTGGTTCATTGTCTTGTTGTCTAGTTGGTTCATTGTCTTGTTGTCTGGTTGGTTCATTGTCTTTTCTTGTTGTCAAGTTGGTTCATTGTCTTGTTGTCTAGTTGGTTCATTGTCTTGTTGTCTAGTAGGTTCATTGTCTTGTTGTCTAGTTGGTTCATTGTCTTGTTGTCTAGTTGGTTCATTGTCTTCTCTTGTTGTCAAGTTGGTTCATTGTCTTGTTGTCTAGTTGGTTCATTGTCTTGTTGTCTGGTTGGTCCATTGTCTTGTTGTCTAGTTGGTTCATTGTCTTGTTGTCTAGTAGGTTCATTGTCTTGTTGTCTAGTTGGTTCATTGTCTTGTTGTCTAGTTGGTTCATTGTCTTGTTGTCTAGTTGGTTCATTGTCTTCTCTTGTTGTCAAGTTGGTTCATTGTCTTGTTGTCTAGTTGGTTCATTGTCTTCTCTTGTTGTCAAGTTGGTTCATTGTCTTGTTGTCTAGTTGGTTCATTGTCTTCTCTTGTTGTCTAGTAGGTTCATTGTCTTGTTGTCTAGTTGGTTCATTGTCTTGTTGTCTAGTTGGTTCATTGTCTTGTTGTCTAGTTGGTTCATTGTCTTGTTGTCTAGTTGGTTCATTGTCTTCTCTTGTTGTCTAGTTGGTCCATTGTCTTGTCTTGTTGTCTAGTTGGTTCATTGTCTTGTTGTCTAGTTGGTTCATTGTCTTCTCTTGTTGTCAAGTTGGTTCATTGTCTTGTTGTCTAGTTGGTTCATTGTCTTGTTGTCTCGTTGGTCCATTGTCTTGTTGTCTAGTTGGTTCATTGTCTTGTTGTCTAGTTGGTTCATTGTCTTGTTGTCTAGTAGGTTCATTGTCTTGTTGTCTAGTTGGTTCATTGTCTTGTTGTCTAGTTGGTTTATTGTCTTGTTGTCTAGTTGGTTCATTGTCTTTTCTTGTTGTCAAGTTGGTTCATTGTCTTGTTGTCTAGTTGGTTCATTGTCTTCTCTTGTTGTCAAGTTGGTTCATTGTCTTGTTGTCTAGTTGGTTCATTGTCTTGTTGTCTGGTTGGTTCATTGTCTTTTCTTGTTGTCAAGTTGGTTCATTGTCTTGTTGTCTAGTTGGTTCATTGTCTTGTTGTCTAGTAGGTTCATTGTCTTGTTGTCTAGTTGGTTCATTGTCTTGTTGTCTAGTTGGTTCATTGTCTTGTTGTCTGGTTGGTCCATTGTCTTGTTGTCTAGTTGGTTCATTGTCTTGTTGTCTAGTAGGTTCATTGTCTTGTTGTCTAGTTGGTTCATTGTCTTGTTGTCTAGTTGGTTCATTGTCTTGTTGTCTAGTTGGTTCATTGTCTTCTCTTGTTGTCTAGTTGGTTCATTTCTTCTCTTGTTGTCTAGTTGGTCCATTGTCTTGTCTTGTTGTCTAGTTGGTTCATTGTCTTGTTGTCTAGTAGGTTCATTGTCTTGTTGTCTAGTTGGTTCATTGTCTTGTTGTCTAGTTGGTTCATTGTCTTCTCTTGTTGTCAAGTTGGTTCATTGTCTTCTCTTGTTGTCAAGTTGGTTCATTGTCTTGTTGTCTAGTTGGTTCATTGTCTTTTTGTCTAGTAGGTTCATTGTCTTGTTGTCTAGTTGGTTCATTGTCTTGTTGTCTAGTTGGTTCATTGTCTTCTCTTGTTGTCAAGTTGGTTCATTGTCTTGTTGTCTAGTTGGTTCATTGTCTTGTTGTCTAGTTGGTTCATTGTCTTCTCTTGTTGTCTAGTAGGTTCATTGTCTTGTTGTCTAGTTGGTTCATTGTCTTGTTGTCTAGTTGGTTCATTGTCTTGTTGTCTAGTTGGTTCATTGTCTTGTTGTCTAGTTGGTTCATTGTCTTCTCTTGTTGTCTAGTTGGTCCATTGTCTTGTCTTGTTGTCTAGTTGGTTCATTGTCTTGTTGTCTAGTAGGTTCATTGTCTTGTTGTCTAGTTGGTTCATTGTCTTGTTGTCTAGTTGGTTCATTGTCTTCTCTTGTTGTCAAGTTGGTTCATTGTCTTGTTGTCTAGTTGGTTCATTGTCTTGTTGTCTAGTTGGTTCATTGTCTTGTTGTCTAGTTGGTTCATTGTCTTCTCTTGTTGTCAAGTTGGTTCATTGTCTTGTTGTCTAGTTGGTTCATTGTCTTGTTGTCTCGTTGGTCCATTGTCTTGTTGTCTAGTTGGTTCATTGTCTTGTTGTCTAGTTGGTTCATTGTCTTGTTGTCTAGTAGGTTCATTGTCTTGTTGTCTAGTTGGTTCATTGTCTTGTTGTCTAGTTGGTTCATTGTCTTCTCTTGTTGTCTAGTTGGTCCATTGTCTTGTCTTGTTGTCTAGTTGGTTCATTGTCTTGTTGTCTAGTTGGTTCATTGTCTTCTCTTGTTGTCAAGTTGGTTCATTGTCTTGTTGTCTAGTTGGTTCATTGTCTTGTTGTCTCGTTGGTCCATTGTCTTGTTGTCTAGTTGGTTCATTGTCTTGTTGTCTAGTTGGTTCATTGTCTTGTTGTCTAGTAGGTTCATTGTCTTGTTGTCTAGTTGGTTCATTGTCTTGTTGTCTAGTTGGTTTATTGTCTTGTTGTCTAGTTGGTTCATTGTCTTTTCTTGTTGTCAAGTTGGTTCATTGTCTTGTTGTCTAGTTGGTTCATTGTCTTCTCTTGTTGTCAAGTTGGTTCATTGTCTTGTTGTCTAGTTGGTTCATTGTCTTGTTGTCTGGTTGGTTCATTGTCTTTTCTTGTTGTCAAGTTGGTTCATTGTCTTGTTGTCTAGTTGGTTCATTGTCTTGTTGTCTAGTAGGTTCATTGTCTTGTTGTCTAGTTGGTTCATTGTCTTGTTGTCTAGTTGGTTCATTGTCTTGTTGTCTGGTTGGTCCATTGTCTTGTTGTCTAGTTGGTTCATTGTCTTGTTGTCTAGTAGGTTCATTGTCTTGTTGTCTAGTTGGTTCATTGTCTTGTTGTCTAGTTGGTTCATTGTCTTGTTGTCTAGTTGGTTCATTGTCTTCTCTTGTTGTCTAGTTGGTTCATTTCTTCTCTTGTTGTCTAGTTGGTCCATTGTCTTGTCTTGTTGTCTAGTTGGTTCATTGTCTTGTTGTCTAGTAGGTTCATTGTCTTGTTGTCTAGTTGGTTCATTGTCTTGTTGTCTAGTTGGTTCATTGTCTTCTCTTGTTGTCAAGTTGGTTCATTGTCTTCTCTTGTTGTCAAGTTGGTTCATTGTCTTGTTGTCTAGTTGGTTCATTGTCTTTTTGTCTAGTAGGTTCATTGTCTTGTTGTCTAGTTGGTTCATTGTCTTGTTGTCTAGTTGGTTCATTGTCTTCTCTTGTTGTCAAGTTGGTTCATTGTCTTGTTGTCTAGTTGGTTCATTGTCTTGTTGTCTAGTTGGTTCATTGTCTTCTCTTGTTGTCTAGTAGGTTCATTGTCTTGTTGTCTAGTTGGTTCATTGTCTTGTTGTCTAGTTGGTTCATTGTCTTGTTGTCTAGTTGGTTCATTGTCTTGTTGTCTAGTTGGTTCATTGTCTTCTCTTGTTGTCTAGTTGGTCCATTGTCTTGTCTTGTTGTCTAGTTGGTTCATTGTCTTGTTGTCTAGTAGGTTCATTGTCTTGTTGTCTAGTTGGTTCATTGTCTTGTTGTCTAGTTGGTTCATTGTCTTCTCTTGTTGTCAAGTTGGTTCATTGTCTTGTTGTCTAGTTGGTTCATTGTCTTGTTGTCTAGTTGGTTCATTGTCTTGTTGTCTAGTTGGTTCATTGTCTTCTCTTGTTGTCAAGTTGGTTCATTGTCTTGTTGTCTAGTTGGTTCATTGTCTTGTTGTCTCGTTGGTCCATTGTCTTGTTGTCTAGTTGGTTCATTGTCTTGTTGTCTAGTTGGTTCATTGTCTTGTTGTCTAGTAGGTTCATTGTCTTGTTGTCTAGTTGATTCATTGTCTTGTTGTCTAGTTGGTTTATTGTCTTGTTGTCTAGTTGGTTCATTATCTTTTCTTGTTGTCAAGTTGGTTCATTGTCTTGTTGTCTAGTTGGTTCATTGTCTTGTTGTCTAGTAGGTTCATTGTCTTGTTGTCTAGTTGGTTCATTGTCTTGTTGTCTAGTTGGTTCATTGTCTTGTTGTCTAGTTGGTTCATTGTCTTCTCTTGTTGTCAAGTTGGTTCATTGTCTTGTTGTCTAGTTGGTCCATTGTCTTGTTGTCTCGTTGGTCCATTGTCTTGTTGTCTAGTAGGTTCATTGTCTTGTTGTCTAGTTGGTTCATTGTCTTGTTGTCTAGTTGGTTCATTGTCTTGTTGTCTAGTTGGTTCATTGTCTTGTTGTCTAGTTGGTTCATTGTCTTGTTGTCTAGTTGGTTCATTGTCTTCTCTTGTTGTCTAGTTGGTCCATTGTCTTGTCTTGTTGTCTAGTTGGTTCATTGTCTTGTTGTCTAGTAGGTTCATTGTCTTGTTGTCTAGTTGGTTCATTGTCTTGTTGTCTAGTTGGTTCATTGTCTTCTCTTGTTGTCAAGTTGGTTCATTGTCTTGTTGTCTAGTTGGTTCATTGTCTTGTTGTCTAGTACGTTCATTGTCTTGTTGTCTAGTTGGTTCATTGTCTTGTTGTCTAGTTGGTTCATTGTCTTCTCTTGTTGTCAAGTTGGTTCATTGTCTTGTTGTCTAGTTGGTTAATTGTCTTGTTGTCTAGTTGGTTCATTGTCTTCTCTTGTTGTCTAGTAGGTTCATTGTCTTGTTGTCTAGTTGGTTCATTGTCTTGTTGTCTAGTTGGTTCATTGTCTTGTTGTCTGGTTGGTCCATTGTCTTGTTGTCTAGTTGGTTCATTGTCTTGTTGTCTAGTTGGTTCATTGTCTTGTTGTCTAGTTGGTTCATTGTCTTGTTGTCTGGTTGGTCCATTGTCTTGTTGTCTAGTTGGTTCATTGTCTTGTTGTCTAGTTGGTTCATTGTCTTGTTGTCTAGTTGGTTCATTGTCTTGTTGTCTAGTTGGTTCATTGTCTTGTTGTCTAGTTGGTTCATTGTCTTCTCTTGTTGTCTAGTTGGTCCATTGTCTTGTCTTGTTGTCTAGTTGGTTCATTGTCTTGTTGTCTAGTAGGTTCATTGTCTTGTTGTCTAGTTGGTTCATTGTCTTGTTGTCTAGTTGGTTCATTGTCTTCTCTTGTTGTCAAGTTGGTTCATTGTCTTGTTGTCTAGTTGGTTCATTGTCTTGTTGTCTAGTAGGTTCATTGTCTTGTTGTCTAGTTGGTTCATTGTCTTGTTGTCTAGTTGGTTCATTGTCTTCTCTTGTTGTCAAGTTGGTTCATTGTCTTGTTGTCTAGTTGGTTCATTGTCTTCTCTTGTTGTCAAGTTGGTTCATTGTCTTGTTGTCTAGTTGGTTCATTGTCTTCTCTTGTTGTCTAGTAGGTTCATTGTCTTGTTGTCTAGTTGGTTCATTGTCTTGTTGTCTAGTTGGTTCATTGTCTTGTTGTCTAGTTGGTTCATTGTCTTGTTGTCTAGTTGGTTCATTGTCTTCTCTTGTTGTCTAGTTGGTCCATTGTCTTGTCTTGTTGTCTAGTTGGTTCATTGTCTTGTTGTCTAGTTGGTTCATTGTCTTCTCTTGTTGTCAAGTTGGTTCATTGTCTTGTTGTCTAGTTGGTTCATTGTCTTGTTGTCTCGTTGGTCCATTGTCTTGTTGTCTAGTTGGTTCATTGTCTTGTTGTTTAGTTGGTTCATTGTCTTGTTGTCTAGTAGGTTCATTGTCTTGTTGTCTAGTTGGTTCATTGTCTTGTTGTCTAGTTGGTTCATTGTCTTGTTGTCTAGTTGGTTTATTGTCTTGTTGTCTAGTAGGTTCATTGTCTTGTTGTCTAGTTGGTTCATTGTCTTGTTGTCTAGTTGGTTCATTGTCTTCTCTTGTTGTCAAGTTGGTTCATTGTCTTGTTGTCTAGTTGGTTCATTGTCTTGTTGTCTGGTTGGTTCATTGTCTTTTCTTGTTGTCAAGTTGGTTCATTGTCTTGTTGTCTAGTTGGTTCATTGTCTTGTTGTCTAGTAGGTTCATTGTCTTGTTGTCTAGTTGGTTCATTGTCTTGTTGTCTAGTTGGTTCATTGTCTTCTCTTGTTGTCAAGTTGGTTCATTGTCTAGTTGGTTCATTGTCTTGTTGTCTGGTTGGTCCATTGTCTTGTTGTCTAGTTGGTTCATTGTCTTGTTGTCTAGTAGGTTCATTGTCTTGTTGTCTAGTTGGTTCATTGTCTTGTTGTCTAGTTGGTTCATTGTCTTGTTGTCTAGTTGGTTCATTGTCTTCTCTTGTTGTCTAGTTGGTTCATTTCTTCTCTTGTTGTCTAGTTGGTCCATTGTCTTGTCTTGTTGTCTAGTTGGTTCATTGTCTTGTTGTCTAGTAGGTTCATTGTCTTGTTGTCTAGTTGGTTCATTGTCTTGTTGTCTAGTTGGTTCATTGTCTTCTCTTGTTGTCAAGTTGGTTCATTGTCTTCTCTTGTTGTCAAGTTGGTTCATTGTCTTGTTGTCTAGTTGGTTCATTGTCTTGTTGTCTAGTAGGTTCATTGTCTTGTTGTCTAGTTGGTTCATTGTCTTGTTGTCTAGTTGGTTCATTGTCTTCTCTTGTTGTCAAGTTGGTTCATTGTCTTGTTGTCTAGTTGGTTCATTGTCTTGTTGTCTAGTTGGTTCATTGTCTTCTCTTGTTGTCTAGTAGGTTCATTGTCTTGTTGTCTAGTTGGTTCATTGTCTTGTTGTCTAGTTGGTTCATTGTCTTGTTGTCTAGTTGGTTCATTGTCTTGTTGTCTAGTTGGTTCATTGTCTTCTCTTGTTGTCTAGTTGGTCCATTGTCTTGTCTTGTTGTCTAGTTGGTTCATTGTCTTGTTGTCTAGTAGGTTCATTGTCTTGTTGTCTAGTTGGTTCATTGTCTTGTTGTCTAGTTGGTTCATTGTCTTCTCTTGTTGTCTAGTAGGTTCATTGTCTTGTTGTCTAGTTGGTTCATTGTCTTGTTGTCTAGTTGGTTCATTGTCTTGTTGTCTAGTTGGTTCATTGTCTTGTTGTCTAGTTGGTTCATTGTCTTCTCTTGTTGTCTAGTTGGTCCATTGTCTTGTCTTGTTGTCTAGTTGGTTCATTGTCTTGTTGTCTAGTAGGTTCATTGTCTTGTTGTCTAGTTGGTTCATTGTCTTGTTGTCTAGTTGGTTCATTGTCTTCTCTTGTTGTCAAGTTGGTTCATTGTCTTGTTGTCTAGTTGGTTCATTGTCTTGTTGTCTCGTTGGTCCATTGTCTTGTTGTCTAGTTGGTTCATTGTCTTGTTGTCTAGTTGGTTCATTGTCTTGTTGTCTAGTAGGTTCATTGTCTTGTTGTCTAGTTGGTTCATTGTCTTGTTGTCTAGTTGGTTTATTGTCTTGTTGTCTAGTTGGTTCATTGTCTTTTCTTGTTGTCAAGTTGGTTCATTGTCTTGTTGTCTAGTTGGTTCATTGTCTTGTTGTCTAGTAGGTTCATTGTCTTGTTGTCTAGTTGGTTCATTGTCTTGTTGTCTAGTTGGTTCATTGTCTTGTTGTCTAGTTGGTTCATTGTCTTCTCTTGTTGTCAAGTTGGTTCATTGTCTTGTTGTCTAGTTGGTCCATTGTCTTGTTGTCTCGTTGGTCCATTGTCTTGTTGTCGAGTAGGTTCATTGTCTTGTTGTCTAGTTGGTTCATTGTCTTGTTGTCTAGTTGGTTCATTGTCTTGTTGTCTAGTTGGTTCATTGTCTTGCCTTGTTGTCTAGTAGGTTCATTGTCTTGTTGTCTAGTTGGTTCATTGTCTTGTTGTCTAGTAGGTTCATTGTCTTGTTGTCTAGTTGGTTCATTGTCTTGTTGTCTAGTTGGTTCATTGTCTTGTTGTCTAGTTGGTTCATTGTCTTCTCTTGTTGTCAAGTTGGTTCATTGTCTTGTTGTCTATTTGGTTCATTGTCTTGTTGTCTGGTTGGTCCATTGTCTTGTTGTCTAGTTGGTTCATTGTCTTGTTGTCTAGTAGGTTCATTGTCTTGTTGTCTAGTTGGTTCATTGTCTTGTTGTCTAGTAGGTTCATTGTCTTGTTGTCTAGTTGGTTCATTGTCTTGTCTAGTTGGTTCATTGTCTTGTTGTCTAGTTGGTTCATTGTCTTGTTGTCTAGTTGGTTCATTGTCTTCTCTTGTTGTCAAGTTGGTTCATTGTCTTGTTGTCTAGTTGGTTCATTGTCTTGTTGTCTAGTTGGTTCATTGTCTTGTTGTCTAGTTGGTTCATTGTCTTGTTGTCTAGTTGGTTCATTGTCTTCTCTTGTTGTCTAGTAGGTTCATTGTCTTGTTGTCTAGTTGGTTCATTGTCTTGTTGTCTAGTTGGTTCATTGTCTTGTTGTCTAGTTGGTTCATTGTCTTCTCTTGTTGTCTAGTTGGTTCATTGTCTTCTCTTGTTGTCTAGTTGGTCCATTGTCTTGTCTTGTTGTCTAGTTGGTTCATTGTCTTGTTGTCTCGTTGGTCCATTGTATTGTTGTCTAGTTGGTTCATTGTCTTGTTGTCTAGTTGGTTCATTGTCTTGTTGTCTAGTTGGTTCATTGTCTTGTTGTCTAGTTGGTTCATTGTCTTGTTGTCTAGTTGGTTCATTGTCCCCTCCTGTTGGTCCAACCTTGTTCCTGGAGAGATACCCTCCTGTTGGTCCAACCCTGTTCCTGGAGAGCTACCCTCCTGTTGGTCCAACCCTGTTCCTGGAGGATACAATGACATTGTCTTGTTGTCTAGTTGGTTCATTGTCTTGTTGTCTAGTTGGTTCGTTGTCTAGTTGGTCCATTGTCTTGTTGTCTAGTTGGTTCATTGTCTTGTTGTCTAGTTGGTTCATTGTCTTCTCTTGTTGTCTAGTTGGTTCATTGTCTTGTTGTCTAGTTGGTCCATTGTCTTGTTGTCTAGTTGGTTCATTGTCTTGTTGTCTAGTTGGTTCATTGTCTTCTCTTGTCTAGTTGGTTCATTGTCTTGTCTTGTTGTCTAGTTGGTTCATTGTCTTGTTGTCTAGTTGGTTCATTGTCTTGTTGTCTAGTAGGTTCATTGTCTTGTTGTCTAGTTGGTTCATTGTCTTCTCTTGTCTAGTTGGTTCATTGTCTTCTCTTGTCTAGTTGGTCCATTGTCTTGTTGTCTAGTTGGTTCATTGTCTTGTCTTGTTAATTGTATCCAGATGTGTAGGCGACACCCACTGATCGAGTGGATCACTTTTGTCAACTCGTCACCGCCTTTCAAAGTGGGTTGCATTCTGGGGATAAAAATTGTCCGACCTGTCGACTGCATGTGATCAAAGGTCATGAACTTCATCCTGCAGCCATCGCCTGCATTGTGGGAGGCTCTATTGTTCACCAATCATTAGGGTGTTTTTGTTTGACTTGACCGAAGACATGACTTAAACAGGATCCACATTTGCAGTGATTTATGTGTACAAAGTGGATACATACAAATAAATGTAATATTTTAGGCTCTCTCTCACTAATTGATTGTACAATGTATACACATAATATTACATTATGATTTCAGTTTGTGGGTTTGTGATATATGGGGGTTAGATACATGTTTAATTCGACTGCCGTGTTGATCGGAGCCTTGCTCTTAGGAAACCACGCCAGTGTCCGACTTTCGGCTGTTGCAGATGCACCGACGAGAGGATCAAAACCGCAATGTATCGTGGGTAAATTGTTACTGACTTACCGATCAGGACATAATAAAGAGTGGTTATTTATGATGCCAGGGGATCGATGCCCTCCCAACACGGCCCTCGACTTTCACCTAGGAGGAGGATGAGAACCGTTTGGGGAGATATATTTGACCGTAGCCTTTTCTCTACTGGTTTGTTCAACTCCTCCTTCCTCTCTGGCCTCCTTTGGGAAAAGGTCAAAGGTAACCGAGGAGCGGTGACTAGGTGAGCTCTTTGTCCACTTGCACGTGAAATTATGTTTACAGGGGGGGCGGATCCCAAAATGTAAAGTGCTCAAAACACAATGAAGTTAGTTGTGCAAGACATTTTATAGAGAAAGGATAAGTAGCATATTGTTTTTAAAATATGTCCATGCTTTTTTTCCTCCGACAATACAACAGCTGATTCAAAGGGGGTCGTGGCGGATATCACAAGTCTTCTGTGGTAGGATACACTTGTGCTTCCTGGTCAAAAAGAGGCTATGGAGGAGGGGAGGACCGTCTATGGAGGAGGAGGACCGTCTATGGAGGAGGGGAGGACCGTCTTCCGTTCGCCTACTAACGAATTGACACTCTCCTCTTATCGGTTTCCGGATCAAGGAGGAGATAAGACAGAGCACGGACTTTTGCCCAAACAAAAAAAAAGGCCAGTGGAAATATATGGAAATATATGGAGTAGTTTTTTCCACCAAACATCCATCCATTAACTCATGTACTTGATCTGATTACATGTTGATTAAAAATGGTTTTCTTTGTCCTCGTTTGTCATGAATCTGGTCATACATGTGGAAAATACATCATACATGTGGAAAATACATCATTGCATAAATGCAAACCATTCCATTGAGTGTTGTATCCAGAGAACGCTGGGTGGGGAAACACTTGTATTAAACAAAGAGCTAGTCTCGAGTGTGGTCTAGATGTTAGTCTCTAGTGTAGTCTAGGGTGAGTCTCAATAGTCTCTAGTGTAGTCTAGGATGCGTCTCAATAGTCTCTAGTGTAGTCTAGGATGAGTCTCAATAGTCTCTAGTGTGGTCTAGGGGTGAGTCTCAATAGTCTCTAGGGTGAGTCTATAGTCTCTAGTGTAGTCTAGGTGTGAGTCTCAATAGTCTAGTGTAGTCTAGGGGTGAGTCTCAATAGTCTAGTGTAGTCTAGGGGTGAGTCTCAATAGTCTAGTGTAGTCTAGGGGTGAGTCTCAATAGTCTCTAGTGTGGTCTAGGGGTGAGTCTCAATAGTTGCCAGTGTAGTCTAGAGGTGAGTCTCAATAGTCTAGTGTAGTCTAGGGGTGAGTCTCAATAGTTACCAGTGTGGTCTAGGGGTGAGTCTCAATAGTCTCTAGTGTGGTCTAGGGGTGAGTCTCAATAGTCGCTAGTGTAGTCTAGGGGTGAGTCTCAATAGTCTGTTGTAGTCTAGGGGTGAGTCTCAATAGTCTAGTGTAGTCTAGGGGTGAGTCTCAATAGTCTCTAGTGTAGTCTAGGGGTGAGTCTCAATAGTCTAGTGTAGTCTAGGGGTGAGTCTCAATAGTCTCTAGTGTGGTCTAGGGGTGAGTCTCAATAGTTGCCAGTGTAGTCTAGAGGTGAGTCTCAATAGTCTAGTGTGGTCTAGGGGTGAGTCTCAATAGTTTCCAGTGTGGTCTAGGGGTGAGTCTCAATAGTCTCTAGTGTGGTCTAGGGGTGAGTCTCAATAGTCGCTAGTGTAGTCTAGGGGTGAGTCTCAATAGTCTGTTGTAGTCTAGGGGTGAGTCTCAATAGTCTAGTGTAGTCTAGGGGTGAGTCTCAATAGTCTCTAGTGTAGTCTAGGGGTGAGTCTCAATAGTCGCTAGTGTAGTCTAGGGGTGAGTCTCAATAGTCTAGTGTAGTCTAGGGGTGAGTCTCAATAGTCTCTAGTGTGGTCTTGGGGTGAGTCTCAATAGTTGCCAGTGTAGTCTAGAGGTGAGTCTCAATAGTCTAGTGTAGTCTAGGGGTGAGTCTCAATAGTCTAGTGTAGTCTAGGGGTGAGTCTCAATAGTCTCTAGTGTGGTCTTGGGGTGAGTCCTAATAGTCTAGGTGAGTCTCAATAGTCTCTAGTGTAGTCTAGGATGAGTCTCAATAGTCTAGTGTAGTCTAGGGGTGAGTCTCAATAGTCTAGTGTAGTCTAGGGGTGAGTCTCAATAGTCTCTAGTGTGGTCTAGGGGTGAGTCTCAATAGTCTCTAGTGTGGTCTAGGGGTGAGTCTCAATAGTTGCCAGTGTAGTCTAGAGGTGAGTCTCAATAGTCTAGTGTAGTCTAGGGGTGAGTCTCAATAGTTGCCAGTGTGGTCTAGGGGTGAGTCTCAATAGTCTCTAGTGTGTTCTAGGGGTGAATCTCAATAGTCTCTAGGGTGAGTCTCAATAGTCTCTAGTGTGGTCTAGGGGTGAGTTTCAATAGTCTAGTTTAGTCTAGGGGTGAGTCTCAATAGTCTCTAGTGTGGTCTAGGTGTGAGTCTCAATAGTCTCTAGTGTGGTCTAGGGGTGAGTCTCAATAGTCTAGTTTAGTCTAGGGGTGAGTCTCAATAGTCGCTAGTGTGGTCTAGGGGTGAGTCTCAATAGTCTAGTTTAGTCTAGGGGTGAGTCTCAATAGTCTAGTGTAGTCTAGAGGTGAGTCTCAATAGTATCTAGTGTGGTCTAGGGGTGAGTCTCAATAGTCTAGTGTAGTCTAGGATGAGTCTCAATAGTCTCTAGTGTGGTCTAGGGGTGAGTCTCAATAGTCTCTAGGGTGAGTCTCTATAGTCTCTAGTGTAGTCTAGGTGTGAGTCTCAATAGTCTAGTGTAGTCTAGGGGTGAGTCTCAATAGTATCTAGTGAGGTCTAGGGGTGAGTCGCAATAGTCGCTAGTGTAGTCTAGAGGTGAGTCTCAATAGTCTAGTGTAGTCTAGGGGTGAGTCTCAATAGTCTCTAGTGTGGTCTTGGGGTGAGTCTCAATAGTTGCCAGTGTAGTCTAGAGGTGAGTCTCAATAGTCTAGTGTAGCCTAGGGGTGAGTCTCAATAGTCTAGGGGTGAGTCTCAATAGTCTCTAGTGTGGTCTTGGGGTGAGTCCTAATAGTCTAGGTGAGTCTCAATAGTCTCTAGTGTAGTCTAGGATGAGTCTCAATAGTCTAGTGTAGTCTAGGGGTGAGTCTCAATAGTCTAGTGTAGTCTAGGGGTGAGTCTCAATAGTCTCTAGTGTGGTCTAGGGGTGAGTCTCAATAGTCTCTAGTGTGGTCTAGGGGTGAGTCTCAATAGTTGCCAGTGTAGTCTAGAGGTGAGTCTCAATAGTCTAGTGTAGTCTAGGGGTGAGTCTCAATAGTTGCCAGTGTGGTCTAGGGGTGAGTCTCAATAGTCTCTAGTGTGGTCTAGGGGTGAGTCTCAATAGTCTCTAGTGTGTTCTAGGGGTGAATCTCAATAGTCTCTAGGGTGAGTCTCAATAGTCTCTAGTGTGGTCTAGGGGTGAGTTTCAATAGTCTAGTTTAGTCTAGGGGTGAGTCTCAATAGTCTCTATTGTGGTCTAGGTGTGAGTCTCAATAGTCTCTAGTGTGGTCTAGGGGTGAGTCTCAATAGTCTAGTTTAGTCTAGGGGTGAGTCTCAATAGTCGCTAGTGTGGTCTAGGGGTGAGTCTCAATAGTCTAGTTTAGTCTAGGGGTGAGTCTCAATAGTCTAGTGTAGTCTAGAGGTGAGTCTCAATAGTATCTAGTGTGGTCTAGGGGTGAGTCTCAATAGTCTAGTGTAGTCTAGGATGAGTCTCAATAGTCTCTAGTGTGGTCTAGGGGTGAGTCTCAATAGTCTCTAGGGTGTCTCTATAGTCTCTAGTGTAGTCTAGGTGTGAGTCTCAATAGTCTAGTGTAGTCTAGGGGTGAGTCTCAATAGTCTCTAGTGAGGTCTAGGGGTGTGTCGCAATAGTCGCTAGTGTAGTCTAGAGGTGTGTCTCAATAGTCTAGTGTAGTCTAGGGGTGAGTTTCAATAGTCTAGTGTAGTCTAGGGGTGAGTCTCAATAGTCTCTAGTGTAGTCTAGGATGAGTCTCAATAGTCTCTAGTGTGGTCTAGGGGTGAGTCTCAATAGTCTAGTGTAGTCTAGGGGTGAGTCTCAATAGTCTAGTGTAGTCTAGGGGTGAGTCTCAATAGTCTTGTGTAGTCTAGGGGTGAGTCTCAATAGTCTCTAGTGTTGTCTAGAGGTGAGTGTCAATAGTCTAGTGTAGTCTAGAGGTGATTCTCAATAGTCTAGTGTTGTCTAGGGGTGAGTCTCAATAGTCTAGGGGTGAGTCTCAATAGTCTAGTGTGGTCTAGGGTTGAGTCTCAATAGTCTCTAGTGTGGTCTAGGGGTGAGTCTCAATAGTCTCTAGTGTAGTCTAGGGGTGAGTCTCAATAGTCTCTAGTGTGGTCTGGAGGTAAACATTGTGTAAAGAAAGTAACATGGTGAGTCTGGAGGTAAATATTGTGTAAAGAAAGTAACATGGTGAGTCTGGAGGTAAACATTGTGTAAAGAAAGTAACATGGTGAGTCTGGAGGTAAACATTGTGTAAAGAAAGTAACATGGTGAGTCTGGAGGTAAATATTGTGTAAAGAAAGTAACATGGTGAGTCTGGAGGTAAATATTGTGTAAAGAAAGTAACATGGTGAGTCTGGAGGTAAATATTGTGTTTAATAATCAAACACCAGTCAGGAACTGACATGAGTCTAGTGGGGAGATAAAGTACAACGCACAGAGGAAGAGGAGGAGGGGGGACATATTTATCTGTTACACAAGGAGGGAGTCCCTACTGAGGGACAGGAAGTACTAAGATCCATCTAGATCAGGATCCGAATCTACGGTACAAAACCTTAGCAGCAACACGTTAACATCGTCATAGTAACACCGGGTGGCTAACAAAGTAGTTTCATTTAGAAAAAGTCACAGTTTTATTTTTAAGCAGAAATTTGTTAAGAAGGTAAAAACGGTTCTAGGATCAGGTGATGTTGTAATCCACACCATCAACATGTCTAGGATCAGGTGATGTTGTAATCCACACCATCAACATGTCTAGGATCAGGTGATGTTGTAATCCACACCATCAACATGTCTAGGATCAGGTGATGTTGTAATCCACACCATCAACATGTCTAGGATCAGGTGATGTAATCCACACCATCAACATGTCTAGGATCAGGTCACGTTCTAATCTACACCATCAACATGTCTAGGATCAGGTGATGTTGTAATCCACACCATCAACATGTCTAGGATCAGGTGACGTTCTAATCTACACCATCAACATGTCTAGGATCAGGTCACGTTCTAATCTACACCATCAACATGTCTAGGATCAGGTCACGTTCTAATCTACACCATCAACATGTCTAGGATCAGGTCACGTTCTAATCTACACCATCAACATGTCTAGGATCAGGTGATGTTGTAATCCACACCATCAACATGTCTAGGATCAGGTGACGTTCTAATCTACACCATCAACATGTCTAGGATCAGGTCACGTTCTAATCTACACCATCAACATGTCTAGGATCAGGTGATGTTCTAATCTACACCATCAACATGTCTAGGATCAGGTCACGTTCTAATCTACACCATCAACATGTCTAGGATCAGTGTGATGTTCTAATCTACACCATCAACATGATCTCTGTGTAAAAGAGAAATGAACTATACACTTCTTATTACGCTAGTAATACAAATACCTCTTCATCATCAGCATCATCAGCATGGCACAGTACAAAGTCTCAGGAAACATGGCCACAGAAATATACAATAATGTCCTCAATCACAACGTCACATTTGAAGATTAAAATGTAACTAAGGTTTTCTGGCAACAAAAAAAAACACGATAGTTTTACTCAGTGGTCAAAACAACACCAATGACTTCTCTCCAACCCCCCCCCCCCCCCCCCCCCCCCAAAAAAAACCCAAATAGGACATGATATGTTGTTAGTCAATCTAGTCAATCTCCACAGATTATGTCTTTAATACAAAAAATAAGAGGACAAATATAAATTAATATATATTAAAAGAGTCAGGCAGGTACATGGGTCAGAAAGGTGGTCACAGCTCCAGGAGAGGAGAGGAGGCATGGGGTTGAGGTTTTAACCTAATTACTACCTTATCAATATAAAAACTACACCATCTATGTGTGTGTGTGTGAACAGTCTGGTGTGGTTCAAGATGTGTGTTGTGTTGTGTGGATGAAAGGGGTTCCCTCCGTCTCTCCCCACTGGCTGAGAGAACAACGGCTCCACCTGGTGGTGAGTGTGTGAAGTACTACGGTTAATAAATGGGGGGGGGGGGAATCCTACAACACAGGAAACAGGAAGTACACAACAGGAAGTGGTCGTCCGTCAGTGGAACACCGCTCGTCGTCATGGCGAAAAAGAAAAGGAGGAACAGAGTCAACTCTTGTTTTTTTGTTTTTTTGTCTTTTTCTCCGCTTGATAATAAAAATAAGTCAGTTTTTTTGTATTTTACAATATAATTCAACATCTCCTCTGAGGCAGTGAGCCCACAGTCCAGCACTGGCAAGATATTTTTGTTTGTTTGTTGTAGTTTTCTTTGTTTAGTTTTGACTTTTGGGGGGGGGGGCAGAAAGAAGGGGGGATGGGGGCAGGTGGAAGGTGGAGGAGGAGGAGAGGGACATGGACGGGGTTCCTCCCAGAGAGAGACAGGAACAGGGACAGGGACAGGAACAGGGACAGGAACAGGAACAGGGGGAGGAACAGGAACAGGGACAGGGACAGGAACAGGATAAGGGACAGGGACGGACAGGAACAGGAACAGGAACAGGAAGAAGAACAGGGAGGAACAGGGACAGGAACAGGGGGAGGAACAGGGGGCGGAACAGGAACAGGGACAGGAACAGGAACAGGGACAGGGGGAGGAACAGGAACAGGAACAGGAACAGGAACAGGGACAGGGGGCGGAACAGGAACAGGGACAGGAACAGGGTCAGGAACAGGGGGAGGAACAGGAACAGGAACAGGGACAGGGACAGGGGGAGGAACAGGAACAGGGACAGGAACAGGGACAGGAACAGGGACTGGAACAGGAACAGGGACAGCAACAGGAACAGGGGGAGGACGTAGCGGGTTGAGGTGGAACCTTTCATCCCAGGGTTCAGGGCCGGGGGGGGGGGGGGGTGGGGGGGAACGTTTTACGAGGGAGGACACTTTGTACAGCCGCACTTCACCACCTTCTCCACTTCCTGTACGAAGGAGGAGCCGTCGGTGCAGTGGAAGGTGTATTTCCTGCGTTTGGAGCGTAGAGGGGTGCAGCAGCCTATCCCGCCCCCCCCTTCGGCCCCCTCCGGACAGGAGCCGCGGCACTCTAGACGGGAGACCTTCTCCTGGGTTTGGCACGCCGAATAGCCCCTCTGGAGCTGGTGGACATCTCGGAACCGTTCCCCTCGACAGACCACCTCTACAGGGAAGAGAGAGAGAGAAGAAGAAGAGCTTAGAGAGGGAGAGAGAGAGAGAGAGGGGGGGATAGTTAGAGGAAGAGATGACTTAGAGAGGGGGGAGGTAGTTAGAGGAAGAGATGAGAGAGAGGGGGGGTAGTTAAAGGAAGATATGACTTAGAGAGGGAGAGAGAGAGAGAGAGAGGGGGGATAGTTAGAGGAAGAGATGACTTAGAGAGGGAGAGAGAGAGAGAGAGGGGGGATAGTTAGAGGAAGAGATGACTTAGAGAGGGAGAGAGAGAGAGAGGGGGGATAGTTAGAGGAAGAGATGACTTAGAGAGAGAGAGAGAGGGGGGGATAGTTAGAGGAAGAGATGACTTAGAGAGGGAGAGAGAGAGGGGGGGATAGTTAGAGGAAGAGATGACTTAGAGAGGGAGAGAGAGAGAGAGAGGGGGGATAGTTAGAGGAAGAGATGACTTAGAGAGGGAGAGAGAGAGAGAGGGGGGATAGTTAGAGGAAGAGATGACTTAGAGAGAGAGAGAGGGGGGGGGATAATTAGAGGAAGAGATGACTTAGAGAGGGAGAGAGAGAGAGAGAGAGAGAGGGGGGATAGTTAGAGGAAGAGATGACTTAGAGAGGGGGAGAGAGAGAGGGGGGGGGGGATAGTTAGAGGAAGATATGACTTAGAGGGAGAGAGAGGGGGGGTAGTTAGAGGAAGAGATGACTTAGAGAGGGAGAGAGAGAGAGGGGGGATAGTTAGAGGAAGATATGACTTAGAAAGGGAGAGAGAGAGAGGGGGATAGTTAGAGGAAGAGATGACTTAGAGAGGGGGGGAGTTAGAGGAAGAGATGACAGAGAGGGAGAGAGAGGGGGGGATAGTTAAAGGAAGAAATTACTTAGAGAGGGAGAGAGAGAGAGAGAGAGAGGGGGGTAGTTAAGGAAGAGATGACTTAGAGAGGGAGAGAGAGAGAGAGGGGGGATAGTTAGAGGAAGAGATGACTTAGAGAGGGAGAGAGAGAGAGAGGGGGGGATAGTTAGAGGAAGAGATGACAGAGAGAGAGAGAGAGAGGGGGGATAGTTAGAGGAATAGATGACTTAGAGAGGGAGCGAGAGAGGGGGGATAGTTAGAGGAAGAGATGACTTAGAGAGGGAGAGAGAGAGAGAGAGTGGGGATAGTTAGAGGAAGAGATTACTTAGAGAGGGAGAGAGAGAGGGGGGTAGTTAGAGGAAGAGATGACTTAGAGAGGGAGAGAGAGAGGGGAGGGGGGGATAGTTAGAGGAAGAGATGACTTAGAGAGGGAGAGAGAGGGGGGGGATAGTTAGAGGAAGAGATGACCTAGAGAGGGAGAGAGAGAGGGGGGATAGTTAGAGGAAGAGATGACTTAGAGAGGGAGAGAGAGAGGGGGGGGATAGTTAGAGGAAGAGATGACTTAGAGAGGGAGAGAGAGAGGGGGGATAGTTAGAGGAAGAGATGACTTAGAGAGGGGGAGAGAGAGGGGGGGGATAGTTAGAGGAAGAGATGACTTAGAGAGGGAGAGAGAGGGGGGGGTAGTTAGAGGAAGAGATGACTTAGAGAGGGAGAGAGAGAGAGGGGGGATAGTTAGAGGAAGAGATGACTTAGAAAGGGAGAGAGAGAGAGGGGGATAGTTAGAGGAAGAGATGACTTAGAGAGGGGGGGTAGTTAGAGGAAGAGATGACAGAGAGGGAGAGAGAGGGGGGGATAGTTAAAGGAAGAAATTACTTAGAGAGGGAGAGAGAGAGAGAGAGAGAGAGAGAGAGGGGGGTAGTTAAGGAAGAGATGACTGAGAGAGAGGGGGGATAGTTAGAGGAAGAGATGATTTAGAGAGGGAGAGAGAGAGAGAGGGGGGATAGTTAGAGGAAGAGATGACAGAGAGAGAGAGAGAGAGAGAGAGAGAGAGGGGGGTAGTTAGAGGAAGAGATGACTTAGAGAGGGAGAGAGAGAGGGAGGGGATAGTTAGAGGGAAGAGATTGACTTAGAGAGGGAGAGAGAGGAGAGAGGAAGAGAGAGAGAGAGGGGATAGTTAGAGGAAGAGATTACTTAGAGAGGGAGAGAGAGAGGGGGTAGTTAGAGGAAGAGATCTCTTAGAGAGGGAGAGAGAGAGAGAGGGGGGGTTAGAGGAAGAGATGACTTAGAGAGAGGAGAGAGAGAGGGGGGGGATAGTTAGAGGAAGAGATGACTTAGAGAGGGAGAGAGAGAGGGGGGGATAGTTAGAGGAAGAGATGACTAGAGAGGGAGAGAGAGAGGGGGGGTAGTTAGAGGAAGAGATGACTTAGAGAGGGAGAGAGAGAGGGGGGGATAGTTAGAGGAAGAGATGACTTAGAGAGGGAGAGAGAGAGGGGGGATAGTTAGAGGAAGAGATGACTTAGAGAGGGAGAGAGAGAGGGGGGGATAGTTAGAGGAAGAGATGACTTAGAGAGAGAGAGAGAGAGAGGGGGGGGATAGTTAGAGGAAGAGATGACTTAGAGAGGGAGAGTCGAGCTTAGAGGAGGAGCTTAGAGGGGGATAGTTAGAGGAGGAGATGAGAAGAGAGGAGAGAGAGGGGGGGTAGTTAGAGGAAGAGATGACTTAGAGAGGAGAGAGAGAGAGAGGGGGATAGTTAGAGAAGAGATGACTTAAGAGGGAGAGAGAGAGAGGGGGGGAGTAGTTAGAGGAAGAGATGACTTAGAGAGGGAGAGAGAGAGAGAGAGGGGGGTAGTTAGAGGAAGAGATGACTTAGAGAGGGAGAGAGAGAGAGAGAGGGGGGTAGTTAGAGGAAGAGATGACTTAGAGAGGGAGGAGAGAGAGAGGGGGGGTAGTTAGAGGAAGAGATGACTTAGAGAGGGAGAGAGAGAGAGAGGGGGGAAGTTAGAGGAAGAGATACTTAGAGAGGGAGAGAGAGGGGCTAGTTGGGGAGTAGTTAGAGAGAGAGATGGAGAGAGAGGGGGGGGTAGTTAAGGAAGAGATGACTTAGAGAGGGAGAGAGAGAGAGAGGGGGGGTAGTTAGATAGAGGAAGAGATTACTTAGAGAGGGAGTGAGAGAGAGAGAGAGAGAGGGGGGATAGTTAGAGGAAGAGATGACTTAGAGAGGGGGGAAGTTAGAGGAAGAGGGGGTAGTTAGAGGAAGAGAGAGAGAGAGAGGGAGAGAGAGAGGGGGGATAGTTAGAGGAAGAGATGACTTAGAGGGAGAGAGCGAGAGGGGGGTAGTTAGAGGAAGAGATGACTTAGAGAGGGAGAGAGAGGGGGGGGTAGTTAGAGGAAGAGATGACTTAGCGGGGGAGAGATTAGAGAGAAGAGATGACTAGAGAGAGAGTGGGGTAGTTAGAGGAAGAGATGACTTAGAGAGGGAGAGAGAGAGGGGGGGGTAGTTAAAGGAAGAAATGACTTAGAGAGGAGGAGAGAGAGAGAGAGAGAGGAGGGGGTAGTTAGAGGAAGAGATGACTTAGAGAGGGAGAGAGAGAGAGAGGGGATAGTTAGAGGAAGAGAGGACTCTAGAGAGAGAGACTCGAGAGAGCGAGAGGGGGGATAGTTAGAGGAAGAGATGACTTAGAGAGAGGCGAGAGTTGCTAGTGAGAGGAGGATGTTAGAGAGAGATGAATAGAGAGGGGGGGGTTGTTAGAGGAAGAGATGACTAGAGAGGGAGAGAGCTGGGGGGTAGTTAAGGAAAGATGACTTAGAGAGGGAGAGAGGGGGGTAGTAGAGGAAGAG
Organism: Coregonus lavaretus; assembly: GCF_964263955.1. Taxonomy (NCBI): domain Eukaryota; kingdom Metazoa; phylum Chordata; class Actinopteri; order Salmoniformes; family Salmonidae; genus Coregonus; species Coregonus lavaretus. The sequence goes on from NW_028157653.1 coordinate 84,182, forward strand.
ATGACTTAGGAGGAGAGAGAGAGGGGGGTAGTTAGAGGAAGAGATGACTTAGAGAGGGAGAGAGAGAGAGGGGGGATAGTTAGGGAGAGTGACTTAGAGAGGAGAGAGAGAGGGGGGTAGTTAGAGGAAGAGATGACTTAGAGAGGAGAGAGAGAGGGGGGATAGTTAGAGGAAGAGATGACTTAGAGAGGGAGAGAGAGATGAGGGGGGATAGTTAGAGGAAGAGATGACTTAGAGAGGGAGAGAGAGAGAGGGGGGATAGTTAGAGGAAGAGATGACTTAGAGAGGGAGAGAGAGAGGGGGGGATAGTTAGAGGAAGAGATGACTTAGAGAGGAGAGAGAGAGAGGGGGGGATAGTTAGAGGAAGAGATGACTTAGAGAGAGAGAGAGAGAGGGGAGATAGAGTTAGAGGAAGAGATGACTTAGAGAGAGAGAGAGAGAGAGAGGGGGGGATAGTTAGAGGAAGAGATGACTTAGAGAGAGAGAGAGAGAGAGAGAGAGGGGGGATAGTTAGAGGAAGAGATGACTTAGAGAGGAGAGAGAGAGAGAGGGGGGGATAGTTAGAGGAAGAGATGACTAGAGAGGAGAGAGAGCGAGAGGGGGGATAGTTAGAGGAAGAGATGACTTAGAGAGAGAGAGGGAGGGGGGGGATAGTTAGAGGAAGAGATGACTTAGAGAGAGAGAGAGGGGGGATAGTTAGAGGAAGAGATGACTTAGAGAGAGAGAGGGGGGGATAGTTAGAGGAAGAGATGACTTAGAGAGGAGAGAGAGAGGGGGATAGTTAGAGGAAGAGATGACTTAGAGAGAGAGAGAGGGGGG